>NW_010184504.1:0-11591 GCF_000695765.1 Mesitornis unicolor | reverse complement strand
TATATATATGCTGTTTGTTATACCACAGTCACACACACACAAACATGCACAGAGTTATTATTGATTATAATCATCCCTTGGAAACCAGACACTGCCATGTGTTTTGACTCAATTTATCTACTTTCCCTCAGGGTCAATCCAGCCTTCTCTTCAGGAGTGTTGAATAGTCACTGCTCCCACTGAATGCTGTGGCAACCATGCATAACCACCTCTTCTGAAAATCACATTTAGCTGTCATAAGCTTGCTTATGATGGGTCTTGTTCTGCTGGTGCTTCTCTCATTTTCAAATAAAAATATTCCAATTATATGTCTGCAGTATATTCCTGGAGGATGAGTCCAACAACCATACCACTGGCAGCTACTGTTCTTGAAATGGGACTCTGCAAAGCTTCACCTCAGACTTCACCTCAGGCCCCTTTGAGTTTTGCCTGTTGTGCTAAGAAATGTGTTTTTTAAAGTGCATCTCCGTTAGGAATGCTGGGTCTTCTGCTGCTTTTCCAAACAGCAGCACCTCAGCTATCTCTGACTGTGTTGTAAGTTTGCAGGTGGGCAAACAGAGTGGCCATTGAGCAACTGCTTTCTTAATTACAGGAGTGTTACCTGGTACAGAAGCAGGTGGGTTGTGTTCCTCCTGGGCCTCTTTTCACCTGAGCAGCCTCTGTGAAAGGCAGAGACACTTTGGTGTCCTCCCCCTGTTCCTGGAGGCAGGAGGGAGCTGATGTTGCTGTGTCACTGCAAAAGGTCAGTGATGAACACAAGCCTCAGTGTCCTCCTTTTTGGCCAGGAAGCAAATAGGGGTCATTGGCTGAGGCCTAATGATACCTACAATTGATGAATACAGTGATTAAAGGGGGACATGATAGCTGAGAGGCATATTACAGAGCATACCTTCCTAAGGGCTAATTACTGCAGATGCAAGGTTTTTGCTCCTCCATAGAAACTTGCTTATATCAGTTTTACACAGATGCAGCCTGACGGTCTGGTCCCAGGAGCAGTACTTTTAGTCTTTCCATGAGTCATATTTGTGGGTTCAGATAAGCCGTGACCAGGACAATACCAGTAGCTTGGGCTCTTACCCTGGATGCTTGTGTGCTCCTGAGGACCATGTTGGGAGATGGGTTTTACAAGGGACATCCCAGGCAACCCCTTTGCCTAAGAGTTTCTTTGTGGTGGGGGTCAGTTTGACCATCCAAGCTGTTACAGGCCCCTCTCCATCACAAGAAGACTCAAGGCAAAGGAATCCTCCTTGAGTAGCAACCCTGAAGGTAGGGCAGCAATAGCTATGTTTTGTGTCATATGAAAAAGTTTCACTGATCATTTATCACTGGTGCAGGGCAGGAGCCTTTCATGGAATCGGGACTCAGACCCTATCTTCATTCCTGATCACATACCCTTTTATAGCTGTTGAAATCTGATTTATAAATTCACATAGACTTTTTTTTTCAGGAGAAGAAAAGTAAATTCTGCTCAAAAAACATCAAAAGATCTCACCTACCACTGATTTCTGATACCACTTCTCAGTGAAAACTTCCTCAAACAAGGATCTGTCTGTCACTCTGTGCCTGTAGCACTCCTAAAGGTCCTGGTTCACAGTGAAAGACATCTGCTCACCCACCACAACAACAGATAAGCATTAAGGTTTTGTCAGTCATCTTCTGACAGCTTTGAGTGCAACACGTCTAATGCTGTCTTCACCCACACTCTGCCTGGCTTCAGTGATGTCAATTTGCATCCAAGTTTGCATGCCGAAAGTAGTATTTACTGCTTAAAATACCATAAAGTAGTTGACAAATGTTGCTGTGAATGCTTGTTTTGCAGCAGTTTTTTTCCTACAGATGCTCAACCACTTGGTGGTGCTGCAGAAATGGTCTGCTTCGCTCTCTAAAGCAGGTTTCTTCTTTTTCGTGAACGATATCCAGAGATCACATTAGATAAAGCTGTGGCAAGACACACCTTTCTTCCTCTCTCTTTTCTCCTATGAGTATTGCCATTGCAGTGGTCAGGTTGAAATCTTAGAAATCTAGCTATTGTATTTCCTCACTGAATGTGTGTGTACAGTTACAACCTCAGCCAATTCATTTCCCTCTATCAGATATTTGATCTAGACGTTTCCAATGGAGCTGAAAATTGCAGGAGAGGGGGTGTCCCAGGAGAATTCACCCATTTGAAAATGCCCCATGCTTGCTTCCCCCAGTGATCCAGCACTAATTTTTGTTTTTCTCTGGCATTATCACTTGTAGACAGCAAACCTTCAGATCGCACATTCAAGAGTTCACACTGCAGTGACATGGAGCAGAGGATGTGGGTCACTCAGTGCAAAGCCAATGAGATCCAGGCACCAATACCCCTTCAGCTCCTTGGAAAACCCTGGGCACACTCTGTGGATGCCAGCTGGAACACAGGGATGAAAGGTGGGAAACCTCCTTTTTATCAAACCAGGACAGAAAGGTGATGAAAGCCCTGATGGAACAAAGTTCTTGAGCTTCATGTCCAGGTCCTAAGGGGGAAATCCCCACAACAAACCTGCTGTATCTGCCCCAGCAAGTGAGAGCGGGTTGGGAACTGAGGGAAGGGAACCAAAGTGGGGAGGGATGAGATAGAAGACTTCAGACAGCACCATGGCGAGGGGGGATGAATGGAGAGGGAGGGAGAAGATTAGCGATTTCCAAGCTGTTTTGCAGCAGTGTCTGGTGGACTGTAAGCAGCCTAACCAGTATTGTCTTTGTAGGCTATGGTGCCAGCAGAGGCTCCTGTGCATGGAGCCCTCACAGAGATTAGCACAAGCTGAGGTAAAGTGAGAAGGATTTGGCCTTGCTAAAGCACTGGGAAGTATGCAGAGGTCACGTTGCTCCTCTTATTAAATTTGAATACTTTTTTCATCTCGGTAACAGACCTTCAAACATGTTCTTTAGAAATGAGTGTCCTGTTCCATTAGAAATAAATCTGTTTCTTATAACACAATTAGTGTCAGCAAAGCATTCTGCAGATCCGAGAAGATTTATTTTTGTATAATTCTTGGGAGGCAGGAAAGAGTATTCTAGTTCTGGAGGAGAGATAAGGAGGCACAATTTAAAAAGTGTTTTTAGGCCCTGGGCCAGATTTTCTGATTCGCCACAGCTCACGGAGGAGAGGGAGCCATCTCTTGAAGCCTTTGTGGATTTGCTGGGGAGGGCAGCTCTTTCCTACAGTTAGCGTTACCCAAAGCGTTGTGCGCTTTGCATTGGTGTGGAGAAGCTGGTGGCAACAGCGTGTTGCCTTGCTTCTCCCTGAAGGGTTGTGGCTGCATCTTCTCTTGAGATCTGTGTTGCATTTTTGGGGCTGCTTAACTGTGACTGTCTGTGGCTTCAGCGCAGGCTGGAGAAGCCTAGGGGTGGTTGTCGCATGGACCAGCTAGCATCAGCTCCAAAATCAACCTGTCATCTTAGTGCAGCAAGAACATCTCTTCCCCTCCCCTAAAAGCCCCCACCCCAGCCCTGACACTCACCCTGCTGTGGTCTCAGCAATAAGGATGGCGTTTGAGTCAGAGGGGCTGCCACTGTCCTCTTGGCGTCCAGTGCACAAGGGAGTGGCATCCTCTGGCCCTCTGCTATGGGGTTTTTGGATATTCGCAGTTCCCTTTATACAGCATGAGAAGCACAAAGGAAATACAGAGAGCCATGAAACCTCCCCCCTCGCAATTCCCTAGCCAGCAAAATGAAATTTTCATGCATAATGAGGCTTTGATCAAGTTTGTCGCTTAGCCAATTTGCTATTGATTTGAAGAGTTCTCTCTCTGCTATCAAACAGGCAAAAGGATGGGATTTATAAAAGATCTAATGGAAAATTATATTTGGTTCTCGGGCATCTATACATGAACAGATTCATTTTCCATTTAACTGCTCTTTGCAGTTTGCTGTCCCAGATTTCTGGGTATGTCATTTTTCTGTGGAAGTCACGCTGTACGGTTGGTACACATCCTAAAGTCGTAACATTCAGTTTACATCTTTCTAATCACTTGCCATAAAATGATTACATTGCCATTAACAGTTTTTATTATTTGACCTAATTTTATTTACAAGTCATAGGCAACACTATTTTCTAAAGCCAGGAAGTGGCTGCAGACAAATGAAAAGTAAACAAAATAAAGCTAAAGGAAGCTGGCAGCCTCCGCGCTGAATCTATTTTCTAATTTAATATTGTTTTGACTTTGACAAACTAATGATCAGTTAAGGAAAAACACAGCCAGTCTTACAGCTATGAAGCCACAATGCACACTATGCTGAATTCCAGCATTTCAGGGGGAATTTAGAGGGAGGTGGGAGCAGGGGATGATTTCTCAGGGTCAGATTGCATCACTAGCACCGAGCCTGTGGCAAAGGGTGGAGTTCTCCACCATTCCACAAAGAACCCTCAGGAGGGGAAAGGGCTGCATTTCGGGAAGGCACGATTCAGCCCTTGCTACCCTTTGACTATGGAGGGAAGGAGGTTGCTGGCCAGCCCACACCACAGATGGCAAGGAGGGAATAGAGACCCACATTGCCATTTATTCCCCACAGATTTGTCTCCTAACAGCAGTAAGGGGGCACACAGTGCCCTTTGCTCTTCTGCACTTGACCTGCACACCTATCCTACCAAGTCAAGGTCATACCCAGGGATATAATGCGTGCTATCCATCCAATGCTCTTCTTTCTGATGAGGCAGATTGTATATTTATAATTACATGGTAGATGCTATCTTCTAAGTGTCGTGGGGTCCATTTTCAGTAACTGGGCAGGATTTGCTGTCTTGGGGAAACGCTTGTCTAGATCAGTGTGTCCAAAGGCATAAGCGTTCAGTAACTCATTGATGCCATAGCATGAGTTCGAACGCATCTTGTGTTTAACCTTGCTTCAGTCTAAGAAACATATATCTAAGAAAAAATATATACTTGCATATATATTTTTTACTCCCTGTATTGCTGGAGTAGCCTTACCCTTATCTTTTCAAGAAAACTGGTTATGCATCCAATAGCTGCATGAAAAGAACGATACAGTCTAGACACAGATCCACAGGCCTCTACGTCAAAACACAGACCTTGTGCAAAACATACTTTTGGTTTTCTTCATCACAGGCATTATCACAATGAGTACCACATAAAAGCCACAACCGAGCCTAAAACACCGCTCCTTGTAGGATCTACCCAGTGGCTGTGATAACTCCATGAAGTCAGGCTGGGCAGGAAATCCCAGAGTCCTGGAGGGACGTGTCTGCCCCATCTCATCCCTGAGTCATTCAGGATGAAGGGGTCAAAACAGCAAAAGTTCACGCTTCCCCATTATGTTCCCATACAAACATCTTTGAGCAAAGGCCCTTGCAGGGCACAGCTCCCCAGTGCAGGCTGACAGCCCCTGGCAGGATGGCCCTGAGCCCGTCATGACTTTGACTGCGTTTCACTTCCCCCTTCTCTGCCCTGGCTGCCTCCTGGCCCCAACCCAACCGGTGGCCGCACAGCTCCACCTTCTTCCGCCGCAACCCACAGGCACACCAAAGTTTGCCCATGTTTACAGGGTAAGGGCTTGGGGTTGCAGTACCAAAAACCAAGGTTCTCTCACATGCACCATTGTGCTGGGGGAATCAGAACCAGAGGCTTTGTGAAGTGGTGGCTGGGGGACGGCCACTCTCATTGATGTTTCGAAGAAGCTGTGTCTGTCTAAGCCATGCTGAGAGTGGTTTTTCCACGTGTGGGAGTCAGAGGTGGGCAAAATAGGCTGGGTGGACGTCCACTTGCCTACATGTGGCCTAACGTGCCGATGGTTGAAAGTGATGCAGCCAGGCAGACTCTCAAAATAAGGACAAAAAAAACAGAGGCGGCAGAAGGGAGGGAACCAAAGGCAAAGACAGGAAGCGATGAGAGGAGGGGAGCACACTGCTGAGTGACTTAATTACTTGTTTCACTTCTTTTTTGCAGTTTGCATTAGTGAGATGCGCAATCCAGTGACTGTGGCCCGCTGCAACTCCCTGCTCATGATGATGAAAACTGCAATGTTCGTTTTCCTTATTAAAGCCTGCTGATGTGTGTGGACTTTAATCCCAAGAGGATTAATGTGCAGGGAGAGGAAGGGAGCTGGTAGTTTAGATTGTATGGCTCATTTATTCAATAAAAGTAATATATAAATAACACAATAAACATACCATCACAGAGTTTTACTGAAAGAGTATCTAAGCTGAATGAGAAATAGAAAAACAACAGAAGAAGAAGGAATTGTGTGTGCTCAGTCCTCCTGGAGACCCTGCAACAGAAGAGACCCTGAGCCTCAGCTTCTACATTTCAGTTTTCTCTCCTGTGTGGTTTGGGTTGCTTCTCCTGACTTCTCAGTGGTGTTGAGTGCCCCAGTTTAGAAATAGTGGTAAGGAGTTCAGGTACCAGGCAGAATTGTTGAGCATAGAAAAGCAGATTTTACATGGATAAAATGATGTGACATAAGCATACAGGCACATACATGCATACGTAAATATGTAAATGAATTTTCAGATCTGAAGATGTAAATTCAGCAAGTGATTGGTATCCTCTGTGCCATGAATATTCCAATAAAACACATCAAGCAGTAGAAGAAATAACCAGTATTACAGGAAAAAATGAGAATATGTTCATTGTCTAAATTCTCAGTGAAAGCCACTGAAGGAAAGGCTTGAGGCTTGGAAATGGAATTTTGAAAGATGTTTTATGGACATAAGGCTCCTCTCCTGTTGAAAGTCTTATACTCTTATAAAGCAGCCCAGCCTGAATTCCAGAGTCTTCTTCTAACAGGTATTACAAGTATTCCTCAGTTTCTTCATTGCCCATAAAGCTCTATGATGGGTCCAGGATCCAGATTCAGAGGTCTCAACTCCACCTAAGTCTCTATACTCTCTATTGCATGAACATCTCAAGAGGCCTAGAGGTAATCAAATAACAAGAGGAGACACATAAATTTAGATGCAAGTTATAACCTCTGAATATAGGCCCTGGATCCTGATGACATCTGTGGGACCACCACTTATCAAGGTAAAGTTTTTTATATGCCTCACTACAGAGAAATTCAGTGCTGCAGTCTTAATCCTGAACTAGCGTGACTCCTGTAATTTTCATAAAGCATGCAATTTCAAGGCTTGGCTGTGATCTGCCTTGGCAGATAATATGCAGATACCTGCTGTAGGAAACAGATGGATGCCAGCCCAGTCTGCCAGCTGCCTCTTCCTAAAGGATAATCCCCCTGTCATTGAGTGGAAGACATTAACATGCTTTCACTTCATTCCACCAAAAAGCCCTCTCTCAGCAGGTACTTACACAGAGGAGAAAGTTGAATTGAGAGAATGTCCTTTGATTTCACCTGCCAGCATCTTCCAAATATTTGCGGTTAGATTGAGCACTTCAGCTTGGTCCAGCAGATGTGTTTGCCTCTGCTGAGCTTGATCATCAAGCATGAGCAAAGCAAATCTGCTGACTTTAAGACTACAGTTACGTATTTCTCCCCATACAGCCTAAATCTCAACAGATAGGACTGAAACCTAAGAGATCACCACATTAGTTTTAGAGAATAGAGGTCTCATGTATCCAGGCATCCCTTTAGTACTATTTTCTCTTCTTTCCTCTATTTCACACCATAGGGAACAGCCAAAGATGGTATTCCAGCTCTCCAACAGCCCCCTGAAAGCCAGCCTTTGTAAGGATGGTAATGACACTGCTGAACACTTTACAAACAAGAGTGCTTATGAGCAGAATGTCTGTCTGTGCACAAATGATACCATCTCACCAAGTTAAGCTGCAATATGCATAACCATTGCACAGAAAGTACCTGGCCTTAATTCTTACAGTAAGAATTTAATTCTTTCACCTAAATACATGGAAGGAATTAATATCAGCTCTATGAAACCCACAGGTATTGCAGGCTTTCTGAGAAGACTTAAACATTTGACTGAAAGCTATTAAGCCAGCGGGCTTCTTATCCTGTCTCTGTGCTAGATAACAAATAAGTTGTGCCATTTTGAGAGTTCATGGCAAAAATTAATCCTAAAAATGTGCTGAGTTTTATGCTAAATTGCTAGTGCAAACATATTGCAATCTCTTGTTTTCCAACTCACCCTGAATTAAAGAAGGTAAGCCTACTGAAGTTGCTGGCTTTATTGTTGTTATTGTGATTATCTGTATAGTTTAGATTTGGCACAACATATCCTCCAATACTGTTTTGCAAATTAGAGCCTAATCCTATTTCCTTTGAAGCTGGCTAGCAGAAGTCTGCTGGTTTCAATGGGAGGATAAATCCTTTCTGTGAATAAGGAAAAGCATTTACATAAAATAATACTGTCAGAAATGAAGAATTCCCTAGTGCTGTCTATAATCTCAGAGACCTGAAGTTCTCACCAAAAGTTTATTTCAGAAACAATGAAACACTGCATGGTTTACACTGAACATGAAAAGCTAGAACAATGAAAATTGCCTAAAAAAGTCATTATTCAAGATTTTCTATGTCCATTCTGACATTGTCTCCCCTTCCCTCTGTGATTTTTACTTCTTGGTATTCTTATACCTGTTGTGAAGAACACCAGTTTGCTATCTGCTCTAGTGACCAGATTCTTGTAGTGACAAGTATAATACTGATCACAAAGCTGACAATATGCTAAAAATTAAAAGGAAATATATCTATATGTCGATGACACAATCATATGTGTACTTCTATATTCATCATTACTTTCAATTCCCATTGCTATGACATATGAACATAGAAAGTTTCTCATGTCCAGTTTCAATTTATGTATTTGGTTTGCTTAATACCCTTCTGGCTTCACGTTTAAGAGTGTGGAAATTTAAAAGGAGAAGTGGCATTTCTAACGCTACATAGTACCTATGCTTATTCCATTATAAAATCAGCATTTTTCATTTTGGAGCTTCTGCTATTTTATGATGCCTTATATCTCTCCAGTCACAATATATAGCAATGATTCACGACAAATTTCCTTATGGAACTGGTGATGTATGCTTCCAGGCAGCTCGAAGAGAATACTCTTGGGAACATTAATAATGCTCATGAGCATAACTTAATGAAACCGATTTTCATCACTAGGATTCATGCTTTTTGGCCATTCAAGAGGTATAAAGGACCTGGATATAGGTTGTGCTGAGTTCCAGCCTGAAGGGAGCTCCCTGACAGTCAGACAACCACGGCTGGATGCTCTTCTCTGCTGCCTCTGGAGGGACTGAGGCATTTCTGAGCTGCACCCGCAGTCCAGCGTGCAGTCAGTGGGCACAGATCAGAGCAGGACCCAGGCTGCCCTCATCTCTGGTTGGGACTGGGGCTTGCACTGGACATGCAAAACCACCAGGCAGTTGTCACTGTCATCTTGACTGACTGCCGCACCCTTGGCACTCAGCAAGTTCAAGGATCTGATTTAATCTATTTAAGTGAAGTTGCACTGAGGTGAACACATGCCAGGACAATTTTTCACTTCTCCCAGCAGCCAAGGGCACCTCTCCTGTTCTCTGTGTTGCCAGCTGCTCTCCTAGCTCCCTCCTGCCTCTCGGTACTGCTACATCCCCATCCTACTATCCCTGTGCCAGTCACTTGCAGCAGGTCTGCCCTTTGCTCCTTCAAGTGGATGTTTCTTGGGGTATCCCCTCAGTTTGAGAAGAGTTACATAAGTGGGTTTCAGACTGGAGGGACAGAAGGCAGCTGATGGAGTGGCAGATCTCCCTCCCCTGCAAGTTCAGGTAGCCCAGGCATTGCTTTATTCCATGCCAGCTGGTAGCCTTAATTGCTACAAAGAGAAGGCCACAGACTTTTTGTCCTTTCCATGATGAAAATAAATGAAGGGGCTACATGAGGACACAGCGCTCTTTTTTTGGCATAGTAACAGCATGAGTCTTCCCTTACCTTTTCTGCTTTGCAATAGCCAGTTTGTGGTGTACTTTGTGAAAGATGTTAAATTTCATGCTCCAAGGCTTAAGCCAGTACCTGGCTCCCAAAGATCAAGCACCTAACGTGAGAGGTGTTATCGCTCTCTGGCCACTGCGGGATTCTTTCTGTCTTGTTCAACTTGTGCGTCTTGGTGCTGGCTCCTGCCAGGAACAGGGTACTGCGCTAGACAGACTCGCCTTGAGCCAGTTGGGCACTTTTGCTGATCCTAAACTGAAGATGTAGAGATGGTAATTACAGAGAAACCTGTGTTTTCAAGTTTATCAAGTCAGGGAGGCTAAGGCTGCAACCTCAGAGCAGTGTGTTCACCATCTCAAGAAGAAACCTTGGGGAAGTCCAGCCTTACACACTGGTGCGGTGAGCTAGAGGAACGAGATGTCGTGCTTAGGGACATGGTTTAGTGGTGGACTTGGGGCTGGATCGATGGTTGGACTTGATGATCTTAAAGGTCTTTTCCAACCAAAATCACTCTGTGATTCTGTGATTCTATTCTATTCAAATGAGAGCCCTCACCAAAGCTGGTGCCTGAGTATCACGCCATCATCTTGATGCTCCAGAGTTAGTAACTTTTGACAAACCTGAGCCTTCACAGGAGGCAGTAAGTCAAATTGGCTGAGCACATGGACCAACCTTTGCGTTGAAGGGGTGGGGTTGCTGACTCCCTAAATTCTGTGCCTTGACATCACTGTGACCATGAAGCTGAACCTTGGGTTTCCAAGTCTGTGTGTTATCCTTGCAGAGCAGACATTCCCAGCTGTAACCTGCACCTTAAGGACACTCACTGGGTAGGAGACACCGAGCCAGGACTCTCACATGAAGGCCTTTACATTGGTTCAGCAAATTGGCCGTACTGGACATGATTTCACTCCATGCAAATTTCCCATTTCTCCTGCAGCAGAGACCATCCGCCTTCTCTGGCTGTGGGCTTGTGGATGGCTTCTTTTCTGAAAGAAACATCTGATTCATCTTAACCTTGGCAACAGTTTGTACATCTGCACTGGTTTGTTTTCAAGACATCTTTGTGAAAGATATAACCACCTTGCTTTAAAAGGAAGAGTAAAACTGATACATTCATTTGTCTGTCAAAGTTTCTGAGAGCAGAGTTGAGGGCCGTGTCACCTCTAGATCTTGGTGCTGATTTCCAGGAGTGTCAACCAAAGCAGGATTTGAGTCCAGGAGGTTTCTTACAGGCAAAACTCTCGGAGCGGACAGACAGCGCCTGCTCATACCCAGGACAGGCACGGGCCGGGTGTGATCGTGTTTTTCTGCCAGTTCCAGTTACATGGAAACCCTGCAGGAAACCCTCACCTGCTTGGCGAATGGGGAAAATTTAAATGTTTTCTGCAAAAACTTTCCATACGTAAATGAGGCACCGCCTCACTTGGGTCCCTGCTCGCCGTCCCCACACCCACGCCTGGACTATGCAGGTGCACACGGCAGATCTGGGGTACGGGGCTCTGCTCTCGGCCTCGCCTCAGCCGGGCCCTGCAGAGACCGGGGGGCTCAGCCCCGAGACAAGGCCAGCCCTCCCCTTCACGCCGCGGGTCAGCCCCACTTGAGGCGCCTTCTAGCGGGCCGGGACAGCGGCGGTAGAGCACCGTCTCCTCCACGCAACAAAGGACAGCCCGGTCCGGCCGTCTGCCGGGCAGCGGTCCCGACGGCCAGCCCCGTCCCCGGCCACG
>NW_010184503.1:11710-18992 GCF_000695765.1 Mesitornis unicolor | reverse complement strand
CCTCCCTCCCTTCCAAATTCCACATTGCATATTGCTAATTAATTAATATTTTATACCCACTTCAGACAAGTGTGAGCCACAGTATAACACAGAAGAGAGACATAAATGTAGATAATTCAAGAGTGTTCGGGGTCATACTAAAGAGAGGCCTCCAAGTCTTAACATTGCCATATAAAAGAATTTAGAATGTCCTCAGTTTTATTCAGCATAATCATTAAAACAGAGCTCTGAACTTCACCTTTTCTGCTTAAAGAGAATGTCTTCTGATCAGATTTTCAATGGCTCTTTTTCCACTGCTCTTAATGGGTTTCCACTATGCCAGTTTCTCCACTCAAAACTTCCTATCTAAGCACCATCTGGGCTGAACCCTTAAAAACATGTATCATCTTGTAGACTCTCACTTGGGAAGATGGCAGTCTAAACAGCCCCTTCAGATGGAATGCTCTTTCCTCCCTTGTTGTCCAAAGATCCCACAACAAAGACAAGCCAGACAACTTCTCTTGAGAGCCAGAAGGAGCAGACACCACTGCAAAAGCATAAGGCTAAAGCCTCCTTCCAAAGTCATTCTTTCTTGCTTTCTCTGAAGCAGCCTCTTTAACTAGAAACGTATGCTTACTGTCACAGTTTTAATGAATGAATTACTTCAGGGAGGCCCTCCAGGCAGCACCCTGGGAAGGGTGACTCCAGAAGAGCACAAATACTTGTATTATTCTGCTGTACCTCACTCTGGGCTAGACATAAATACCCACAGCTTCACCAACTCCATACAGCCTTTAAAAGCTTCATTTCAGGTGCTAATCTGGTGTTGCAACATTGCTTTTTCCCTCCTCCAGGACCTAGGAAGCTAGTTGGAAAGGGACAGGATGGATACTTCAGCAATATAAATCCACATTTATAACCAAGCTCTGTGCTAGCTGTCTGTATGCTTCACTAGGGGTGCAGAGAGTTTTCAGTCCTTCAGTCCTCTCCAGTTAGGAGACCTCTTACCAATAGTGGATTCTGGATGCAGCACCTTGTTGAAGGAGTGGATCAGAAACCTATCAGGAGCAGAAGAGGAGGAGGATCTTCACATACTGTCCTGAAAGCAGGGCTGGAGCTAACTATATCAGTAGGATGTATCTGTGTCCTTGCAACATGGTATCAAGAAAATTGACCCATGTTGATGCAGTTTGCCACTGACTTAACCTAGCCTCAGACTTTTCCCTCTGTTATCCCTTCACTATGGCCTCCAGCACTTTATCATATGGCACTGGCCCTTGGAGCATTGTCAGGCAATGGCACTTGGGAGCATCTTTCTACCCAGCACTTTCTCCAACCTTCTTTCTCTAGTAGGACTTGGGCATCTGAACAGGAGCTAAACTCCTAAATGCAAAGGCCTCAGTGTCTACAGGCCTATTTCTTACTGGCTCTGTTCTCTCTTCAAACAGTAGCCTAGAGAAACATGCTCTTTACTAAAAAGTGGCAGAAACAACACAACGCAAGATCCTGGCTCCAACAAAAACAAACAAACAAACAAGAAAACAACCTGGACAAATCCTGTTTGCTGAAACTGCATCATGGTAGAGCTTTACTATACATGAGGAAATATTTTCTAATGGCAACAACAATGAGATCCAAGCATTGCTAGCCTGTAAAAGGAGGATACCCATCACAGGAGGTAAAAAGAGAACATTAGACAAACAATTGTCAAGAATGCTTTAGAAAGAATCAATTCTGCTTGAACTGCTACAGGCTAGATCAGTTCTTGTCCAGCCTTATAAATACCAGCCATCCCATCCATGTGTCCTGAGTGGTAACTTTTGACACCATAGGGTAGACAACAATGCTGCTGCCCTGGGGCTTTCACAGGGTGATAGAAACTGCATTTCTCTCTGGGATGGTTGCCTTATGAGATCTTAGTAGCCGTGAGCCTTTCCTGCGTATGCACACACACAGGCTAAGTGCTTCCACACCACACCAGCCTAGACAATAATGTTCTAACACAGTCTCACCTTGTGGTACTGTGGGACTCCAGCTGTTTGATTTGCACTGCCAGCATCAAGCCAGACACTCGCAGGCTTGCCGCTACAGTGCTTCCCTTGCCTCTGGGACCTCCAGTATGGACCTTGGGGGCAAAAAACCACAGCTGTGGAGTCTCCACTGCCAACCCCGTACCCTTTCTCTTATCATTCCATGCCTGTCGTCCTTTATACAACATCCTCTGTCTCACTTCGCAAAACTGCTGCTGTTATACCAAACCTGTATTTCTCTACACTACATCATTATGTTAGGGTGATAACACCATGCAAAGTTAAGCAAAAGTAAAATAAATGGCAACCTGGTCAATCAGAAAAAAATACTGTTACAGCTAAGTCAGGTGAAACAAGCTGCAGGCACATCTCATTAGTTCAGGTAAAGCAAGTCTGGTAACTTACTACCAAAGGTTATAAAGGTTATGGCCAGTTACTAACAATGGCAATTATAGGACTACACAGTAACAGAATACAACATAATACCCTGATATACCTCTTGATCAGAAGGTCATCTGGCCCAGGGTCTCATTTCATATTATAGCCAGAAGTAGCTATCTGCAGAAGAGTCCAAGAACAGGGGAAGCAAGGAGCAAACGTGTGTGCCAGGACTTCCAGCAATGTTCAATAAAATCTACATGTGCTAGGGCTACTGGCATGAACATTAAGTTTCCAGTTTCAGTTGAAGGAAGAACAAAGCTAAGGATGAGTCTTAAATTTGGTACCTACATTCCTTCCAGGGGGAAAATAATAGGAACTGCATGTCACTTTCTCATGTCAAGAAGGTCATCGAATAAGGACCTGTCTGGAGTTTTTCTACTGCTGTTTTTGTATCTAAGCAGTGCCAGGAGCTGCACACAGGCATTTGGCTGGATTTAACCCATGTGCACTTTGAGGAAAGAGTTCTCCCAGCAAACAGCAACAGCTCAGCAGAGAAAACAGGCAGAAATCTCCAGGGTCTATATTTTGCTGCTCATCTGCAGATGTTTGCAGGCAGGATACCCAAAGTCTTGCTCTCCCTAACAAAGACCCAAATTTCAAGCAGCAGTATTATGCCAGACTCCCTGCAGCACCTGAATTTGATCTGTGGTTAAGGCTCCATTTTTCATACATACTTTGCTTTTTGTTTCTTTAAACCGTCTCTCTGCCCTTACCACCAATGCCTATTTGGACTTCTTTACTGAGTTACATGAAGCAGGAATATAGGCTGTGGGTCCCAACTTGCTGAGGTTCCAATCTCCTACTCATTGTTGTTGTTTTTTTTAGACAAAGAGCATAACTACAACAGATAGAAAATTCAGTGTTTAAAAGTTTGTTTTCAGAAGGAGTCCCTCTGTGTAACTTAAATCACAAATGAACAAATGACCTGTCTTTTATTTTGTATCTTTGTTCTTAGCCAAGAAAGTGTCCTGTGAGGAAGGCAACCTTTAGTTTTCACACAGGCAGCTTGATAGAGTCCATGAATGAGGTGGTTTGAATCCAAAGGATTCACTTATCAGCCAAAGTATCAGAAATCACAACCATAGCAGGATGTTAATGTCCTGGATATAAAAATACAGTAAGGTGTGGTGGTTGTCATGGTGAATTTCCATCACACTGGGCACTTGCAGATACTTGAGAATAATGGTTCAGAAGTAGAAATGCAAGATGCTGTTTCAAAGGGAGGTATTTTTAAAAGCCACTTTTTCTTTGTGTTAAATAAATTCTTTTTTCAGATTGTCCCTTCTGATTTACCATGGCAGCTTAAAAAGTAGACTGAATGTACCTGAAACTCTTATTTGTAAAGAAGAAAATCCCCTCTTTATAATTCTGCCAACAGATCTCAACTTCCTGAGTCTATGATCTTTCATGGGCATGACATAAAACTTTTATGCATTGTTCACTCAAAGAAAAATAAAGACTAACAAATAACAGTTTCTTTTGAAAGGAACATAAGGATCTTTTTAACTTGGAAAAGTAGGAGGGAACCTGACAACAATCTACTGTTTCCCTTCAGAGAAAAGATGGGATTCATATACAATGACAACAAGAATCAATTCTAACAGTGATAAGGGTGACCTTGTCACTCATCCAGGCATGTGTGATGATGCACCTCCTTGAAAAATTCACCAACCCTCTAAACAATTTCACTGAAGATATGTATCCTTCTGTGTTACTAGAACTTTCCAAGGTGTGACTTCACTTCCTGACTGGCCTCTGAAGGATGACGGGAGCTAATGTAATACGCTGAATGCATGAAAGAGGCTCCTGCTAAATGCAAATTTGCATGGCCATAACTACTACAGCTGTATGTTTCTCTGACATGGGTTGGGATGTGATTCACCCCCATGAGCAGACCACTGCTTTTGCCTTGTCCTACAGCAGGGTGCTGCTATCAGGAACACAAACACAGCATAGAAGTCTCTCATCAAACACAGGAATTTGCAGGTCAGTGGCAAGCTGGTAACTGATGTCACAACAGTTCTGCATAAACAGGTAGCTCTCCTGTGGTGCTCCTTTAGGTAGTACCTGCTTTCCTCTAGCAAACATTCCCAGCACGTGCAGCCACTGCACACCCCACAGTCTTCAAAGCTCGATGTCAAAGATGTGATTAGTGGGAAAAGGAGAGCCCCACCTTGTCTTGCTGTTTCACCAAGTGCAGAGACGAAAGGAAAGATGAGCTCAGTTCTTGCAAATGTGTTATTTTGCTACTGAGGTCATCTGCAACAGCCATGTCCTTTCCTGGCAGAGGTCTACTCAGGGACCAACACCAGGTTGTTGGCGTGTGTGGGAGCAACTGTTTCTCAAAATACACCCAAACTGAAGCATTCACTCTGAAGTTGCCTTGGCACTTGACTTGTCAAGATGCATGTATCCAGGTAGGTTTTTCAGGATCCTCACAGGAAGGTGGGATAAGCCCATGCCATTGCAAAGAAAAAGCTAAGGGAGTCACCCTCCCATAAACAAGTGTCCCACACCACCAACAGTCACGTAGAAGGAAATGAGATCACTCTACAGTTTCCATACTGGCATCCTGTTTTGGACATTAGCTCAGAGCCCTGCCTGTTTCACTGATAGCTGAGTCACAAACTGGTGTCAGGATTACACTTACCCGAGGAGTGATTTGCCAGGTCCAGCACTTTGCTCTGGCTAGTGTCTGGAGAAGTAAGAGGCAGTGGGGACACAGGTTTGCCAGGAAAATCTCAGTCAGAGATTACAGGACCACTACTGCAGAAAACCAGAGTGGAAGAAGTTGTGTAATACTTGAACAGCCAGTTTGGGAGATTTGGGTAAATACTATACAGCACAACTGCCCAAATAGCATAGCAATACCTTCTGTCTGGCACCATGACATCTAATAGTGGTGTTTCACCTGGTGAAACAAACCTGTCACATAGTCCCCTTCTCCACAGCCTCGTAATCATCCATTGTGTCAAGGCAGAGACCATTTTCTACTGAACTAAGCCTGAACTGTCCTTGAGGAAAAGAATTAAGACAAGGCCAGGAAGCAATTATTTTGGAGTAGAAAGAACAAAAGCAAAAACAAGTTCAAGAAGATGAAAGTTAAAGGGGTGGGGGCCAAAAAAACCCAGAAGGTAGAAGATGGAGATTTATTTGAGAAATGCACTGGAAAATACCTAGGAAATATTAGTTGGAAAAATGCTGCTTCTCATGTCAAGGCATAAGCATGTGGAAAGGAGAGAAATGACCTGGAACAATTTCTCAGACAGGTGGCTGTCTTATCAAAAACAAAAATTAGAGATACAGTAGAAGACAGAGCAGGGAGTCAGCCGCAGCAGGAGAAGGAAGCCAGACCCTATAGGATGAAATATCAGCCAAGAAGGACTTGTTTAAAAACTCAGCTTTTAATACAGTAGGAATTCAACAGTATTCAGCAGATTCTAGTTCTACAAATTAGTAGCTTAAGATGAGGCCAGATCTCTGCAGGTTTATCGTTCAAGCGTACAGAAGGAGGAGACAAAAGGGGACTTTTCTGGTCATCAAACCCAATCCTGCTATCACAGGCAAACATACCACTGAATTCCTTCTGTAAATCTACAGAAAGGAAATGACTCTTACGGTGTCTTTCACCATTTTCTCATCCTTGATCACAGCATCTAAGAAGTGACAAACTGACTGTCACAAGACATTGCAGAGATGACAGACAAGCTTGATTCAAGATCTTCATCAGTCAAAAATCCAATTGTGGCAAGAAGTAAATCTAATTATGTGTTTAGAGATCAAAAGTGTGGCCTCAAAAGAAACCATCCTCTTTCTTCTTTGTCCCCCACTACCATTGTCAAAACTGTCTCCTCTGTTGTACAAGCAAAAAATATGCTTTCAAGTACATGGAGAACTAGAACTAAGAGGGTAGTCTGGGTATGTGAGTTGCACAAACTCTTCAGCGTAGAGTCCTATGCTGTACTAGCTTAATGTGTTTGTGAAATTACAGCCTACCTCTCTTGGTTTCATCTAACACAAGAAAACTCTGAAGGATCATGTTGAATGACAGGAAAAAGAAGACAAAATAGAAATCTCTGTAACAGGTGGGTTAAAAAAAGGAACCAATCCACTCTGACAAATTCAAGTGACAATTTTAGACAACTCCTGGTTCAAAGTAAACATCTGAACAATGACTGTTCTCTAAACGGGAACTGAGATCTGGGCCTAGATTTCTGATGTGCAGTGTTTAAGTTATTCAGACTCTACCTTCACATGGAAAGCAGGACCAAAGGATCATACAACAAAGTTTTGACAAACCCTTTCTCCATTTGTCTGGGGCCTCACAAATTTTAACAACTTCTGAGTCATATAAACTGCATGCAGCAGTTCCAACCATGCAGCCTAACCCCCTCAGATAAGTTAGCCTTATGTCATAAATGACTTAATTATATCACTTTTCAGTACACTGCTTCTTAGCTTTATCAGATATTCTGTACTAGGGGAAAGAGATCTTTTGCTTCTCAAAGTTCATTTTGACTGTTTCAGTTTTCATCAAACAATCTAATTCAGCTGCAGTGTCTTACTCTTGAGTATCCCTTTCTTGCTAGGGATTATGTCTTTAATGGAGGTAGTTCAAATTAAACAGTCACATCTTTCTTTCCTGTAGGTTTAAAATATCCATGGCTACGTGATTGCATTGCACTGCACTTAGCCAGGCAGAGTGTGTAAAAGGAAAAAAGTATCTTTAATTAGACTATCCAATAGTGCAGGAAAAAACAGGGAAGTTTTGAGAAGTCCTTCTTCACATTTGGGCAGTCATTTAGAGAGACAGAGCCAGTGACAGAGACAGG
>NW_010184503.1:4312-11692 GCF_000695765.1 Mesitornis unicolor | reverse complement strand
GGAGCTAGTGAGAGGAGCGAGGGGGAAGATGAGGGAGCAAAGAAGCTGAGAGAGGCCAACAGAAGAAACAGAAACACAGAGTTAGAAAGAGGGAAAGGAGAAAGACGTGAGGGTGGGATGTGGTCAGGGAGAGAGGCAGGGACAGACATCCAGAGAGAGGGAGACAAAAAACTAATCTACCACAGCAAATACACTGGTGTTCCCTTTTTATCAAGTACTGTCATATCTAGAGTTTGCCCACATTTTATCATAAATGCCTGAGAGTTTGTTATTTTAATTATTTCTCTATATTTCAGCATTCTCCTACAATAAGGCTTGTGTAAACGTATTAAAGTTCAACCTCTTTTTCCATAAATACTCCTGTTCAGGCTTCAAACTCAGTTTAAGGCGTTTAATTTTTACTTTTACATGTAAGAATCTATTTTTAATGCCAACTTTTCAGAAATCAAGTTATCCGAAATTCTCAGGAACTCTATTCATTATTTCAGTCACCCAATGAAGAAACTCAAATGTTCCTATAGGCCCTTCAAGACTGAACAAAGAGGCTGTGAATATCTACACTGAATCAAGATTAGCTAAAGAAAATCCGCAAACACTTGACAAAATAATGAGGATTTCATTATAACTTCACGGAAAATTCATGGACTAGAGGGGGGTAAAGGAGTGTACCTTGTTATATAAATTTTACACAGTAAATCATTATTTACTCATATCTGGAAGATACAGGTCTGGCAGGGAGAAACAGGCAGATTTTAAAGAGCTTTAGAAGGAGTATCAGCTCCCTCTATGGAGCTCAGCAAATAATTCAGAGTAAATATTAGAGATGATGAACTTTATTTTCTTCTGTTTGCAAATTGCCTTGAATAGCTTACAGTTAATTACAGTTAAAGCCATATTCTGCCCATCTAGCCCAGTAATGGAGAAGGCTTTTTAGTCCTGGAATCTTTCTTCTTTTCCCTTTTCAACAGAAAACAAAGATATGCTTTTTTTCAAAAATATGTTTATGATACTTTTAATAACTATTTTAGGTTGCAAAACCATATTTTTGAGGAATATTTTAGGCTGCCAGGGTAACCCGAAGCATGTCAAGAATGACGACAAGCCTCTGGGACAAGGGTGAAGGTGAAGCAGATGGATGCCCAGGTGATGTCTCCTTGATCCCACCAATAAAGGGGCAAGACTAAAGCAGAAGTAGACTCGCTAAGTGGGCCAACACTTAGCTGCGCAGCAAGTGTGAAAGGCAGAGTTGTGGCTTCTATGACCATTGACTTTCTGTAAGAAATGAGGAGTATTGAGCAGGGAATTGATACATTGGACTGAGTGGGGAAAGACTTGTCTTTGTAAGCAGACTTGCTAACCTAGTGAGGAGTGCTTTAAAATAGCTATGCCTAGGAAGGTACTGCAAGCTGAAGGGAAGTGAGGGCACAAGGGAGTGAGAAAATGTGGTGGATATCATGACAGGGGAAGCTCTCACACTTACACTGTAAAAGCAGTATGACTCACAGCCTACCTCAAATGCTTCTACATCAATGCATGAAGCGTGAGGAACAAGCAAGAGGAACTAGAAGTCGACGCATAGTTGCAGGGCTATAAGCTTACTGGAATTATAGAGACAAGGTTGGATAGGTGAGATAAACTGTAATGGTGGGGTGCTGTGATGGAGGGATATGGGCTTTTCAGGAAAGACAGAGTGGGCACTAGACATGAAGGAGTAGCTTGAATGCATACTGGTCTGTCTTTCAACAGATGACAGAATAATATATAGCTTGTAGGTAAGGACTAGAAGACAAATAAGTGAATGCGATGTTATAGTAGGTGTCTGCTACATACCACCTGATCAGGAAAAGGAGACAGGTGAAACCTTATTTAGGCAGCTGGAGAAAGCTTCACCATCACAGGCCTTAATACTTATGGACAACTTCAACCACCTTGCTGTGACCTGGAACAGCAAACATAGGGCTGTGGAGTACAAGATCCTGAGAAGAATGAATGAGACAAAAAGCAGAATTATGACCCTGAACATCAGAAGAACAAAATTTGAGAAGTTCAGGGACCTGCTTGGAAGAATCCCAAGGGAAATTGCCCTGGGGGTTAAAGGGGTCTGGGAGACAGCCAGCTTTCTCAGAGGACAAGAACAGTCAATCCCAATATACAGAAAGTCAAGCAAGCATGGCAGAGTGCTTGTATGGGTAAACAGAGAGATCCTGACTGAGCTCAAACACAGGAAGGAAGTACACAGCAGGTAGAAGCAAGGACAGGCTACCTGGAAGGACTACAGAGATGTTGCCCACTAGTGTAGGTCAGGAAAGTCAAAGCTCATCTGAAGTTTGAAGACCAACAAGAAAGGTTTGTACAAGAAAATGGGCAGCAAATGGATGACAAAGGAGAGTACGGGCTCTTTGTTTAGGGCAGAAGATCTAATGAAAAGAGACACAGGAAATGCTGAAGCAGTCAATGGCTTTTTGCCTCAGTTTTGCCTGGTAAGGCTTGTTCTCAGGCCTCTCAGAGCCCGAAGCTTCCCAGTAGAGTCTGTGGGAGTGAGGCAGTACCCACAGAAAAGGAAGATAGGTCGAGATATTACTTAGGCATACACAAGTCTATGGATCCCTATGGAATGCATCCAGAAGGATGCAGATATTACAAGGCAGTTCTCTATCACCTCCATTCCCCATTACAAGAAAGATTTTACATTCTGGAGCCAGTCCAGTATAGGCCATTAAGATGATCAGGGAGCTGAACGACATAGCATGTTAGGAGAGGCTAAAGGAGCTGGGTCTGTTTAGCCTACAGAATAGAAGATGAAGGGGAGGCTGCATTGCTAGCTGCAACTACAAGGTCAGAGGGTACACAGAAGATGGAGCCAGACTCTTCTTAAAGGTGCATGGTGATAAGACAAATGGTTATAGACACAAGTTGGAACATGGGAAATTCTGATCAGATATTAGGAAGAAAGGATTTGCCATAAGGGTGGTCAAATATCAGATGACATTGCCTACAGAATTTGGGGGATCTCCGTCCTTAGCTGAACACAGCCTTAAACATCCTGATCTGTTTAGAGCTGTTTTGAACAGGCAGTTGGACTACATGACCTCTGGACGTCCCTGCCAACCTAAGTTATGCTATGACCCTCTGACTGGATTGGCCATTAGAAGAGATGCAGACAAGACTTGCAGATAAGATCTAAGCTGAGTACTCCTTACTGGAAAAACAAAACAAAACAAAATATTTTGGCTAGACCCACACTAGTATTTAGGATCAGTCCTGATTAGCCCAGCCCTCAGGAAATACCCTTCCCTTCAATGTCCTCATCAAAACTGCAGTAAGACCTTGACATATTGTGCTTATCCTTTGCACACCAGAATGAAGTTGTAGCACAGAGAAGAAAAAGAAACAGGGGTACAAACCGAGTAAGGGCCAGGTTGACTAAGTCTAAGGCAATCAAGCTGCCAGTGCTGTTCAGAGGAAGCCATGGGTTTGCCAAGTCTTTGAGGTCACTTGCTTAAAAAAGCAACTTTTTTAATTTGCATGCCTGCTTCAGAAATATAAGTCCTTTCATCCTAATGTTGGCTATAAAGAAAGGCTACAAGCCATGTTGTTCACAGTATCATGATTAGCCAACAGCATCACCACTCCACCAGTGTGTGATCAAAACTCAGCAGAGATTAATTTTATATACGACATAAAAATGCATTTCAGTAACAAGTTATAAACTTGAAACTGCAGTTTCATGAGCAGTTTAGAGAGCACCAAATCTAATAAAAAGCTTAAGAAGACCATAGCTCATAAAAATGACTAATACAAATCTGATCTAAGCAGTTAGAGTTGGCGTAAATAAAATTATTTGCTAAAATTGAGTTCACATAAGCAATGACTTTTCTCGGCAGCATTCATTAGCTGGATTCTGGATTGATCCCTCTATCTTTCCTCCATACAGTTCTGTTGGAGTTGAGTGAGGTGAATTGGATTTCGAGCTACAGAGTAATTCATAAAATCACTGGATGGGAGCATATGTCACTCAGATTAGCAATGGTCCCATTGGCTTTTTTAATGGGCTAGGGTTATGCTCACTGCAGAGGAGAAGTATCGAGCTATTACTGTGAAAGAAAAAGATCTGGTTATCTCAAGCACATCACAACTAGTGCAACCATAGGTAAGACAGCTTTCTCCTCACCTTTCTTGTAAGTATTGCAGGGAATCTATTTTTCCATTTGGAACACTGTCTCCACTGGGTATCATTGGGTCATTTAAAAGCAAGAGTCCTTGAGATCCTCTTAAGTGGTTACAGAGTGTATCTTCTAGCAGGAGTTTTGGGGAAAATTGCCATCTGGCTTCTTTTTAAAACCTGCAGTTTCCTTCCCCTCTCTGGTGAAGAAGTGTCTGACCTGCAGCACAGCAGGAAACTGTCTGGAATCCCAATGGACCATGCTGGCCTGAAGAACAGGAGAGAATCGCTGCCATGGAAGGCTTGGAAGGCTTTTGCCAAAAGCACACCCGAGCATCTCAACCCTTTATGCTCACCTGCCTACTGTTCACTGCATTTAAGATGTGGCTGATGACTCTGTGGTTCTAATGCAGAAACACTGATGAACAAATACTGCTTTCCTTATGACTCAAGTGAAAACATAAACAAAGGAGCAAGTTTGCATGTTGTTTCTCTACACCAATAAGTGAAAAATTATTTAGTGTTACCAGTGCTGCTCATGGTATCTATTTGAGAATTATACTATTATGGAAAAGGCCAAGGTACTCAAAGCTTTGCTTGCCTCAGCCTTTACTGGTAAGACTAGCATTCAGGAATGCTAGGCTCCTGAGACTAGAAAGAACATTTGGAGCAGGGAAGACTTACTCCTGGTGGAGAAAGGTCAGGTTAGGAAACAGGCAAATTGGACATACAGAACTTGATGGGACCTGAGAGCTTGCACTCACAAGTGCTGCAGGAAGCTAGAAGATACCATGGTGAGACCACTAGATTACTTTTGAAACACAACAGGGAGAGGTTTTGAGAACTGGAAGAGAAAAAAATGTCAATCCTATCTTCAAGAAGGGCAAGAAGAAAGAGTCAGGGAAGCGCAGGCTGGTCCAGCTCTCCTCAGTCCCTGGAACACGATGGAACAACTATCCTGGAAAACATTCCTAGGCACATGTAGGTCAAGAAGTTGATCAGCAGTAGTCAGCATGGATTTATGAGGGGGATGTCATGTTTAAAGAATTTGTTAGCCTTCTCCAATAAGTTGACTAGCTTGGTGGATGAGGAGAGAGCAGTGAACATTGTTTATGTAGACTTGGGATGGCTTTTGACACTGTCTTCCACAACATCCTATAAAAGAAACTGGTAAAAAAAACAGGTTAGGTAAGTGTGCACTGAGGTGGATTAAAAACTGGCCAAAAGGCTGGCCCAGAGGGATGTGAACAGTGGCACAAGGTCCATCTGGAGGCTGGTTAATAGTGATGTACCCCCTGAGGTCTGTACTGTTTAATACCTTCATTAATGTTCTGGACAATTAGGTAGAGTGCACCTGCAGCAAGTTTGCAGAAGACACAAAAGTGGGAGAAGTAGCTAATACACCAGATGGGTATGCTGCCATTCAGAAGGACATTGATTGGCTGCAGAAATGGGACAATAAGAATCTCATTAAGTTCAACAAGTGGGAAATGTAAAGTTTTGCATCTGCAGAAGAGTAACCTCTGGCACCTGAGTAGGTCACAGGAAGTGATTCTTCCCCTCTACTCATCACTGCTGATGCCACATCTGGAGTACTGTGTCCTGTTTAGGGCTCCTCAGTACAAGACAGACATGGACATAGTGGGAAGAGTCCAAGAAAGGGCCACTGAGATGAATAGGGGCATCTGTCATGTGAGAAAAAGCTGAGCAAACTGGCACTGTTCAGCCTAAAGAAGAAAAGGCCTGGTGATCTTATCAATGTATCTAAATACCTCATAAGGAGAGTACAGAAGACAGAGCCAGGCTCTTTTCAGTGATGGAAAGGACATGAGAAAATGGACACAAATTGAAATACATGACATTTCATCTGCACACAAGAACAGACTTTTTACTCTGAGGACAGTCAAACACTGGGATGGGTTGCCCAGAGAGGCTGTGGAGTCGCAATCCCCAGAGCCTTTCAAAATCTGACATGACACAGTCCTGGGCAAACTCCTTTAGCTGACCCTGCTTGGGCAGAGGGGTTGGACAGCATGATCTCAAGTGGTGTCTGCCAGCCTCAGCACTTTTGTGGACAGCTGTATGCTAGGGATGCTGCACAGAACCTGCCAGCCTTGGCTGCAGTTTTGTAGAAAGGTGTTCTCCTGCTTGCACATAACTCACAATTTTCTCAAAGCAAAAAGGAAAAGTGATACAATCCACTGATGATCAGACTAACTGTGGTCAAGTACTTGCCTGCTACTGCAAAGATAAACTGGTCTGTGTACAGCACAGTCTAATTCCTCTCTTCCTTAATGTTTGCAAAGATTGTGGGCAAGGAATGACAATGCCAAGTATTCTGGGAAGCTCTAGGATATGTTGTTACAAATCACAATAATTTCAATTTTCTGCTAATTGCTAAGGATTATAAACTGGGTACAGCTAATTCAGAGGAGTAATTTCCTTTGCGCACACCTTGTTCCTAAAATCTGCTCTTTCATACCCCATAGATGTTTTATTCCTGTGAAGTGCAACAAATACTACTGCACCCTGTATTTAATGTGCCTGCAAACAAGGGCGGGCAGGGGAGGGAGGAAGGCGCGATTCAGGTGAAAGGGACTGCGAATTTGTCTAATGGCCACCGGGTGTCACTGCTACTCCACAAGAGGTGATCGTCTGCACAGTAAAGAGGGCCTGTAACTTCAGCCTCGAAATTCAGCTGTGCTCCTGCTGTCAGTGACAAGGATAGCAGGGACCAGGCAGGCCCTCCTGTGCCTGCTCAGAGCTGATATCTGTGACAACTTGACGAGGGGTGAAGGTGAGTTGGAAAAGACTAAGGCCTTCTGATTCTCATCCACACAGATTGCAGCTATGCTGTTGCTCTGGTTGGCCTCTTCATTGATGGGAAGCAGCCTGGATCTCCTTGTGCCCAGCTCTAGCCACTGTACCTAAGTCATGGAGCAAACTTCCTGCCCAGGGTCCTGCCGTTTTAAGTGACTGCTGCTGAAGGCCTCACAAGATTCTCCTTGGCATTGTCATTCCTTGCCCACAATCTGCCAGTATGTTCCTCACTTCAGTATGTTCCTCCTCAACTGCAAAACATCCCCTCCTTATACCAAGTATGATACCAAGGGTGCCCAGAACCCTGCTATGTTCTTGACAGCCAAGGCATTGCAACAGTCTAGAGATCAGATCATCACTCAGGTGAGAGAGTGACACTGACAAATTAGGTGTAATGG
>NW_010184503.1:3373-4281 GCF_000695765.1 Mesitornis unicolor | reverse complement strand
CCTGCAATCAAATTTTTCAGTTGTAACAAAGTACATCTCAAAATGGCATTCAATTATAATGAGAGGGTGGAATTTGCCTGGGTGGCAAATGAACTCAACTCCGAGTGCTCTTTCTGGACTTTATAATGTGAGAAGCCTAAGGTGCTGACATTGACACATACAATGGAAACTCTTTTCCTGACAGCAATTTAGCTCCACAGCTGTAAAGTGTTTTTTCTAGGACAATGGATATGGGAGATCTTGGCATCAGAAGTCACTACTGTACTAAATAATAAGTCATAGGGAGGCAGAAAAACCCAAACTATGAGACTGAAATTCTTGATGGAATGCATACAGCCAGTTGTCACTCAAAAGGAGCCAGCATAGCTTCAGTTTCACCAGTTCGGGTCAGCTTAGCCTTTCACCCCACCACCTCTTGAGTTTTATTTATGTACGTCCTCTGTCAGCATCTATTTGCTTTCTCTGACAGGAGTGGCTAGCTAAAATCTAAGACCTTGCCAAGCATCTCCATTAGGAAAAGAAAGGGCATGGGAAAGAAGGTAACTCTGTGATTTCATTTCCAAGGGACGCACAAAGTATACCTGTCCTAGACCACAAGAGGTACAAAAACGGAGTGTTAACCTAAATCCCTCACCTCAGCCAGCACTTGATCAGTAATCTCTCAGCTTCCTCTTGTCTTTGCCCACAAGCCAGGACTCTGCACAGCTCTGCCTTTCCCAGAAATTGCTGCCTGGGCCGTGGGTGGGAATGTGTCCCTGTCTGGGTGGATGCCCCTTTTCAGCCAGTTTTCTTACTGCATCAGGGAGTGAGACAAGGGTGGTGACCAGTATTTTCCTAAGGCCCAGCCTAGCCATTGCACAGTTTGTTAAGAGCTATATTCCAAGTAACATCCAGGCCAGGAGGCCCTC
>NW_010184503.1:0-3342 GCF_000695765.1 Mesitornis unicolor | reverse complement strand
GCATATGAAGGTCTACGGCCCAGACCCTCTTTCCTCCACCTCTGTCACCACAGCAGGCAGCCCAGGGAAGGAAGGGGCCCTCCACTGGGCTGAGATGTCTGGTTTCTGTACCCACTTTGGCTGGGTGCGCTGCCTTATTGCACTTCCACAGACTCAGTGTAAGCTGAACCTTCCTGCTCATCTTGGCTGCAAAAATGAGAATTGCTTGCTTACTCCTTCTTGCAGCAAGCCAGATGAGCCATCCTCAGGCTCAGAGTGCCAAGGGAGGCTTCTAGCTGGCAGGAACACAGTGATTCTCATTTTTCCTTGGCTGTCACAAATGCACAACACCTCTCCCAGTGTCCCATTTGCTGCACTGTCCCACCCAGGAGTATCTTCTCTATGATTCACAAGCTCATCTTCAGACATTTCTCCTGGCTCCTCACCTTGACTCTGTAATTGTCATGTTGTTCAATGTACTCCAAGACAGCAAACACTTGGAGGGAACAGAAGCACCTTTCCCAAGCATAAAACACACAACAGCACCACTTGGACTGACCTGGGCTTTCTCTTCTCTCTTGACAGGTTGTAGCTGTGATGAGAAGTTCTGAGCACATGTGGCTCTTCTGTTTTTCCACTAGTGGACAACTTTTCTATGCTGCAAAAACGACTGGCGTTTTACCTCTAATAGAAGCCTTCCCTCTCAAAATAGGACATAAGACTTTGTCTTTCTGTTTTCTCTCTCTTTTTTGGTCTGGTAGGTGTTTACTGGAGGGACACAGAGTAGACATGACCTACTCTAGGCAGTGCTGAGAGGTGGATCTCAGTTAAGGCAACAGAGAATGCTTAGTTCCTGCAAAGTTAATGCCAAGCTAGTGGATGTGCGCAATCTGGTCCTATGGGGCTGGCAGCATGGAAAATCAACCAGAAAAGCAAAGTTCAGACCTGAACTTAGCCTCTGTAAAAGTGGTTAAGTTCCTTCCTCTTTCTGGTAAGGAAAATGTGGCAGAAAGGCTTTTCAGTGCAAGTAGGGAGACGAGTCTGTGGGACTGTGGGACACATACTCATATTCTGCCTGGTCCCCTTACACAACAACCTTCAGCTGTCTGCAACTGGCTTCACAAATACTGTGAAATTTTCAGAAATCCCAGGTCCAGCTTGGAGAACAATTGCTTTCTTTAAAAATAAATACATAAAAAGAAAGACAAGATTTCTTACGGCTGGCAATGGAGAATAAGTTCATGAGGGGTCAGAATCAGGAGGGTTGAATGCCTTTTTAAAGTACTTTTCATGGGTTTTTTGAAAGCCTGAGGTGGGAAGAACTATGTGTTTGCCAGCTAGGCAGGAAGTCAGGTTTCCCAAAACAAATAAAATGTTTCAACTTTATAAAAAGCAGAAACTGCCTTGAATCCTAGCAACAGACTGAAAGGGCCAAAAGCAGATTTGCAATCAGTCTCATTTCCCTAGAATTACCCATTAATGTTATTTTAAATTCAATTTATGCACATTTAAACAAACTTTGTAAAGAAGGGATCTGAGAAATCTCTGAAAGTGCTACCTCTTCCACTAGCTTGCAGTACAGAGGTTTGCTGACTGCATCTCCCCATAGGCCTGGCATTCCTCCAGTCCAAACCACAGTGAACTGATGACTTCCCACAACTTTTAAGGCCTTTTGCACTGAACACAGCTGGTTTCTATCCCTCACTTTCCCCCATGGCAGGGATTTGTTTGCATGCCCACGATGTCAATGTAGCCCAAATGAGCTCCACTCCCTCTAAACCCCACCAGCAGAAAACCAGAGCAGCATTCAGAAGGTTGTGTGGTTTCCTCACCTGCCGAACCGAAGTCTGTTTGATTCGATCCCACCACCACACCCCCAATTGCCCTGTGTGTGTAAAGAAACATTTGTGCTGCCATGTGGGCAGTAATAGCCATCCCTAGTGGTACCTGCAAGGTTAAAAAAGACTGCCACTGGACTCACAGAGTAAGAAAGTGCTCTGTGGGAAATAACAATCTTATTTCCTTGTGTTGGGACAGTCAGATGGGATGCAGGCTTCCACAAGTCTACTTTCTTTTGGTTACTGTCTTATTTTGATTATATTAGGAGAGAGTTTATGGTATCCATAGCCTAAAACTTAAACCAGGCTATCATAGACCAGTTGAGCCAGTTCAATTACAATGATAGCACAATGCACGTGATACTGCTATAAGATCTGCACACATCTCATGCTTTTATCTGTGTTAAGTCATGCATGAATTACTTGAGGCATTTTCTGCAATACTGAGCACAATTGTATGCCATCTCTAGTCTAAAAATTACCCCAAGTTTCGGTCACATTTCTCACACGAATGTATCATACCAAACACAGTTGTCTCCTGACTTAAGATAAATAAACAGCAGAAAAAGATTAAGAAGGAAGAAAGTATCACTGAAAACAAAGCAAAGAAAGATTATACCATTACCTAATTTTGACAACATTTTTCTTTTTTAAATGTGGGTTTTTTCATTGCAGAATCCAGTTTACAACAAAAAGGTTTAGCATGCCAAGGAGATCAGATGTTTAGAAAGAATACCACTGCTCCAGATAGAAAGAGAAATGATAGAAAATGCAGTGAAAATGTAGATACCTAGCTCTCTTAGGACCCTTGTCTTACATGTTCTGGTAGACTGGATACAGTCACAACCTGCTGTGACAGAAAGGCTACTCTGTCCCCTGTTACAGTGCCTGGATTGCTTGTGCAGGACAGGTTTGCCATTACAGGAGAGAAAACTAATTCCAGATATCTCTCATTGTCTGTTGTCTGACTGCAGAAAGACAGGGAGACAGAGAGTCTTTCAGCTGGAGTCTGCTGCTGACAAGGGAGGCCTTCGTTACACTTTTCCCTTCCTAAAGAGAGATGTTCAAGACAAGGGTCAGCAAGAGAAACAGCCCACAAGCTCCAGCAGGGAGGTTCAACTCTAGCAGTACAGATTTTTCCATCCACATTCCAGGTTCTGTGATAGTCTTTGTCTTAACCCACAACACAGAGACATAAAATTTCCTCCACACACACTGGGGAACATTTTGGAGAGAATCCCACTTATTATCTCCCTGGGAAAAGCCTTTTCATCACTGACAAGCCAACTTGAATTGTCCATGAAGAAAGTAGGAGGAACATAGGACAGGAGCAAAAGGTCAAAAATGTCTATCTTCAACACCATTTGTAGGCTTTGCCCACCATCCCTAGGCTATGTCTGCAACAACGTAGTAGCCAGGGGATGACAACAGTGCAATTACAGGAATGCAGCTTAACTTAGAGGAGTGTATTCCTGTGTCAGGAATACACCTGCGTAGAGGTGGACTACGAACTGGCTGAAGGAAA
>NW_010184502.1:12930-13818 GCF_000695765.1 Mesitornis unicolor | reverse complement strand
CAAAGCAGGCTCAGGTCTAGCCAAACAAATACTGATATTTAAAAAGGGGCTTCCTTAATATATACAAACCATTTCAACATATCTCAACCAAAGATTGCACTTTTTTAATAGGGAATATGTTTTTCATCTTTGAAATCTGTATTGATCTCAAATAGTCTTTAATGTCAATCTGTAACTTACTTTCTTTGAAGTAAAAAATAAATGAATTAACCATTTGCCCCATAAGATTAGACAAAGCTTTGTATTGGCTTTAACACTAAATTAGTGTTAGGCTGGTTATATTCAGGGTTTTTCTATTCTCTAAGGATTAAGGCTGTGACTCGTTGAATTATACTTGAACTGGACCAGATGTACTATTTATTGAGCTTATATAATCTTGTTAATTTAAGTTTTGGCTTGTAAACAGTTGGAATTTGTTAGTACTTGTTTAATTATGTAGGAACTGTCACCAATATTAACTGATCTGTGTAACTGATTGCAAAGTGTTTCAATTTGTGTTTCTTAAAAAGAAAGATTTTAATAAAGAGAATTATAAAGCATATACATTGGTGGGCAATTGTCCCACCAACAACTTGCTTCTGACTTCCCTGGGGATCTATTATAAATCAAAATGAATAAAAGGTAAATTGGGGATAAGAAGGAAGCAGGAGGCCAAAATGTTTGCTTTTAAATATAACTTCTAGTAGTTGTGATTCTTACCAGGTAGCTCCTGCCATACAGATCACAAGTGATTGCCGTCATCTGGTGCTGAAGTTGAAGCAAACAAATTGCAGCGGTTCACTCTCTAATTATTATGAATTGTTCTTACCCACTCCTGTCCTCTCCTCTCTTTTCATTTCCGAATGAACTGGCCAAGCTGTCTGTCCCCACTGGGTTTTCTCTGTCTTA
>NW_010184502.1:6574-12899 GCF_000695765.1 Mesitornis unicolor | reverse complement strand
CTGCTGAAAGCACCATATAAAATCACTGTCGCCAGCCAAGCACCTTCTCCCCTTCAGCTCAACCTATGTCCCCCTATTTGCCTGTTTGTTTCCCTTGCGCTCTCCCTCTGCCTTTGCTGATTTTATTTATTTTCAGCAGACTGCCCTCCCCAGTGCCCTCCCAGCTCCACAGGGACCTTCCCTGACGCCCCACTCATCTCCACCACCAGCAACCAGAGCTCCTGGGAGGAAATACTCAACCTCGGTCAGGGTGACATAAAGATGCGCTTGTAATAAATATCTAAAGAACGCAATGAGGACAAAAGCCGAGGGGAAACATCACCGCCAGCTTTGATGAATTCACTCAGCGGAAAACACTAGGAGGAAAACTGAGACAAGGCAATGTGCAGTTCATGTGCAAGGCAGGGCATGGGGTACCATCCAGTGGGAGCTACCACCCCCGCAGGGAGGGAAATGGATCTGTCTGCCCCACTGAACAGCCAGGGAAATGGGTCATGGGCAAAAAGACTGGCACTTGGGTTTTTTGACTCCCCAGTTCATTAGATCAGTGCTTTAACATCTTTTAAGTCACTGCTTTTGCAGCTGAGGCACACATGTTATGTATTTTAAGCACAAATGGTTTCGGTTCTGTCCTGAACATACTGAAACCTTTGCACGTGTGATTTTGATACCATCTCATCACAGCTATGAATCTGCTTCACTCTAGAAATTGGGCAAATCAATTTCGTGTTAACTTGGCATTGTACAGCTGTGACAAAAAAATCCAGGTTGTGATGTTCAAAACATAGTGAGTTTCTAGTCCAGATTTTGTGACACTTAATTTCCTTGGTGAAAAGGGGAACTTGGGTTTGAAAGACTTCACAAGTGAGCACCAAAACACCAGCTTGGCCTTTTCACACAAGGCTGTGACTGACCTCGCTTGGGCAGCCAGGCTGTAACCCAGCCGTCCTGCCTGACCAGCAGAGCAGACCAGGGCAAGGCTGTCCTAAAACAGGAGCCCTCACTGGGAAGCTTATTGGGAGGGTGGGCAGGGGAGGTGCAGGGAGTCAGGGACGGTGCTGCCTGCCCTGGATCAGGCCGTTGTGGGGCTCAGCTGGTGGACACGCTGCCCTGATGCAAGCAGGACCAGGTTGATGGGTGAAGCGGTCTCCCTCTGTCTGCTTTTCAGTGCTGATGCAGCCTGGGACTCTGCCGTGTTTGTGCAGGTGGCAGCGAGGGCAGCCTGAGAGAACAGGTTTGCCTCTGCTTACTTTTCTACATCCAACTCCACCAGTCTCCACTTATCTGTGTCAATAGGTTGAGCACTCCGCGTGTGCTTGGCTTGCCTGATGCAATGCCACCACGTGAAGACATGGGAGCATGTGGTATGTATTCCTGGAGGAAAACTTCCCCTAGTTGTGGAGAAGAGGGGACTGGACTAGGAACAGGGATTCTCCCTGCAACATCTTAGTAAAACTGGGTAATGTAGCAGGGAAACTAAACAAATACCCTTTTCCCTTACACAAAATAAATACCCACAAGAATCAGCCTTCTCATTGCAGGGCCTGAGCTGGCCTTACTGACCTGGTGGCCAGGATTCCCCTCCACCTCCCCTGGCAAGTCACACTTCCCCTTTGCTTGCCTTCAGTGCAGCTATGGTACACTACAGCGCTGGCAATCTGCCCCAGATCTTCATGAAACACTGTCTTGTACTAACCTGATATATTCATAATGCCATAGAAACACGATTCCCCAGTGAAAGAAGAGGTAGTTTCCATCCCTTCCTCACTCTCCTCTTTTACAGCAAAAATGAGGCTCAAAGGGCCCTGCCCGGCATCCTGGGGGCCTGGGAGAGGGCAGGGAGCATTTGAGCCACCAGGACCCATCATCCATGCTGTGGAGATGGTTTTCTTAGGGCTCATCTGCACACAATTGCATCAGCCTACTGCAGGGTGAGATTTCTAATCAGATACCCAAGGTGATTAAAGCCAGTGAGCTTTCTCTTTTCATTTCACATTGGGCTTACTCCAGTTAAACAGCCGTCAGAAGCAGCATTTAGCTACCTGAAGTAGCTTCATTTAAACTGAAACAGGATCATACGTCAGTTTTTAATTAACTGGGTTAGATCTGAATGAGTGGGCATGTCCAAAAGCTTTTTCTGAACTAGAAAGCTACGTAGAGCAGGCTAAATCCAGCCTATTAAATGTTTAACTAATTGCCAAGCAGAGTCTTGGCCAATATTCCTCAAGGTAAGACAGTATCAGCAGCACAGCCCTGCGAAGGGAGGCAACGTTTCCAGCCCGATTTCTTCACTGTGCCTTAGAAACAAAGGTCCCTGTTTATGAGCTGTCTTCCCCTTATTCCTGAGCCTTGGCGGACATGCATATGCGTTCCACCTTCCTTAAACACAGTCTTGGTGTTTTTAGAGGACACAGGAAGCCTGTTCTGTTTGTGGGTTTCTTCTCCGGCTGGGCTGTGTTTGCACTGCAGTTAGTTTGTCTTTGGCGGAGAGCAACATGTTCTTGGCAGCAGACTTTCACCTTGAGCTCGGGGGGTGTAGCCATGCCATGTTTTGCACACCTGTGGTGGGGAACGAGGAAAAAAATGGCCTGTTTGTATCACTGCTGAGATGTTAAAACCAGCTTCACAGCAGTGCTGTCAGTGCTTTGCAGAGGCCCTGGCTCCCAAGATGTGGGCACATTGGAGGGCAGCGTGTGTGTGCATGTGTGTGTGTGAGCAAGGCTTGCGCTGCTTTGCGTGGACTTTAGCACTGAGCAGCTGGCAATCAGACATACTTCACCAACATTACAATCACAAGTAATATTGTTTTGGTGTGTGCTCATGTTGAGTTAATAACCTCCTTATTCACCGTTTGCTATCACTTCCCATAACACTCTATCTGTAGGTATGAGCTGTGGTGGTGAGCTTGCTGAGCCACTCGGTGCACTGGGACACGCATGTGGACTGGCATCGCTGTTCCCCAAGGTGCCCTTGCCACCAAATGCAGGGTCTCTGGAAACAGCAGGCTTTACACAGGTGTGCTCACAGCAGATTCGGCTGAGTAAAAAGAAAGCACACTGCAATCAACAGGAAGAGCAGCCCAGGGCTGTCCTGATGCTAATGGGGATCAGCCCTGCTCCAGCTGTGCTATTCCAGTCCCTATTTCCATCTGATTGCAATTGGGAAAGATTAACTCAGTTAGATAGGGCATGCTAGATGTTAGTCTGCTGACAGATCAGTAAGGCAGCCAGGATGCTGTAAATAATCCCAGAAGCCTTCTCCTTTCTTGTCTCTCATAAATTTGCCTGGTTGAGGGTAAGGTTTAGGGGGTGAGGGGTACTTTAGTGAGGCAGGGTAGGGATTTGCCATTGGACATTCCCTTCCTGTGCCAGGCACAGAAGGAAGACCAGCTGCCACAGAGGAGCACAGAGACCCAGCAGTGCCTTGTGTGACTGGTGCCAGGCTGGGTGTGAAATGGACCCAAGAGGTCTGAAATAAATTGGTAGGGCTGTGTTCATGGGTATGTCCCATAAGCAAGCTGATGTCCCTGTGATAGTACTTTTGTAGGCTGTGTGTTACCTGCTCCTCTGCTTTTCTCTTCCTGCAAAGGCAGATGCTGATTCACGAGCTGCTGCTGTTCAGACATTGGCATGTCGTTTCCCAAACTTTCTCTGTGGGGTCTGATCCCAAAAACAGTGGTGAGAGTCTGGTTGAATTGAGTGCTACTTGAGCCTTAAGGTAAGACAAGTACCCATTTAAAACAGCAAATGCAAACAGTGCTTAGCAGTGTGAGAAAGCACTGGGCTCTGACAGCCCAGTGAAACAAGAAAAAATCCTGAAGTGAAAGAACCGCATCAGAAACACGGTCTGGGTACATTCCCCCTAGGAGCTGCTTCATCTCTCTGCACTCAGGGCATGTTCACACCATGGCAAGGAATGGCACCAACTCCATGAATTACTTCTTGTCAGCCAGGCAAAGTGGGAAGTAAATTATGTTTGCTTAAGCCACCATGCAGGTGGTCTAAGGAGTGGATGTTAGGTCAGAAGAAGCAGGGGAGGTGAGCACACGGGAGCTGGTGTGGGTCAGCAGATACACTATTGCCAGTGCTGCTGTGGTATCTTGATTGCTTGTGATTGTGTGAACTTGCCTGAAGATGCAGATGGTATAAAGCAGAGCGATGCTTATGAGGTTTTTGAAGCTCACATCTGCTCTTAATTGGTCCTGGAGGCTTTCAGCAAAGACCACCCACTGAAACAAAGAAAAATCATTTTCCTGAAATGCAAGAGACCAAGATATGTATTCAACCTCATTCAATGCCTTTCTATGATCTTGTGGAGCCTTTGAATTCCTCTTTACCTTACAAGAGGTTTACTACAGTGCAAAATGAGCTCCTGAAGCAAAAAGATGCTCCTTTCTAGGGGAATATAGGTTGTTGAGGCTCCAGCTCTTCTGTCTTTAAATATTAATTCTTCAAGGTGAGTTGTCACAGGTTGCTAAAATAATCTTTTCCCACCACTTTCCTCATGTCAGCATTTCTAGAGCTCCAGTGCGTTGCGGCTGCTGCTGTTATGTAAGGATTTATGAATGGCTGTGAAGTTCAAAGGCATATTGGCAACCCCAAATACCAAAAACCCAGGAGTCAGCCCAAACCCTGCCCCGTTTCCCAAGAAGAAGTTGTTTGCCAACTATTTCTTTTCCCTACTTTTTTTTTTTGTATTAGCCAGCAAACTTTAGGATCTCTTTATTCCCCTCCCAGTTTCTGAACACCTAGGTTGCACTAGTTTCATGTTTTCAAATCTTTCATCCTCAACCTTGAGGGTTACGGACATTGTTTATAAATGAAAGCTACAATTCCCTTGTTTCAAGTAGCTGGGATTTTAGGATATATTCCCCAAAGCATAAAAGGTGTGATAAAATCACAGGAGCTGTCAGCAGAGCAGAGAGTCTCCTCTGTTTGGAAGAGGAGGCGTTGGACTGCAGCAAGCTGCAGGCATCACTAGCTACTGTTGTGTTAGTGAGTCAAATAAAAATAACACTGTGGTTAAACATCAGCTCTGCAGGCCTAACTAAAGAAGATAACCTCATCTCTTTCTAGCTGCAGTGCTTTACAAAAGCGCTGCCTTTGTAATCCTCCAGATTAATGTTCAGACTCAAGCTCTCTGCCCCAGAAGCCCCCTACACCCCTGACAGAGTGCATTTAATTGGATGGAGCCCTCCCTGGGATGCAGGGGAGGCTGGTGCCAGCCTGGGACATGAGGCTGTGAGTGCTTCTAAACCCAGAGCACTTCAGCCCAAGTGATTGTCCCTCCTCCCCTCTCTTTCCTCTTTGTTGTTGCTTTAACTTCAGCTTCGTGCAGCCTTTCACGTAGCCCCTTCTCAGCTTGAATCAGATCCCTATTGCCTATGGTGTCAACACAGCTGTTTAAATCCACCCCTTTCCCCAAATACCCCCCCGCTTTCAAAATGCTCCTGCCTGCAAGACCCAGGCTTTAATCTGAGGTTGCAGCTTTTTGTCAGGTCCCGGGCTCAGCTCAGGTTTCTGTTTGGACCAGCATGAGATCCACAGGGAAACAAACTGGGGAAAATCCTCCACTTCAGCACAGCCTGCTGCTCGCTGGTGGCTGCTGCCGTGCTCCAGCCTGAGACTCACAGGCAATGCCGGGTGAATGATTAGCATTATTAAAACTGCTTTGCAATTACACAGCGCCTTTTCATCTAAAGATTTCAAAGCTTTGTAGCACTCACACAAAGTTACTTATTATCCCTGGCGTTTAGCAGAGTCAGGAAACGCAGGAAAGCAGCTAAGTGACTCCCCTGAGGTCATGCAGTAAGTCGGCGTCAGAGGTGGGAACTCGGCCCCGAAATGCTGACTCCACGGTTCATGCCCCAGCGTGAGGACACACCTTGCCCTCTTCAGTGCCAGGCCAGCTCCTTGGGGGTACGGAGATGGGGGAAGCACTCAGCCCACCCAGAGGGTCAGCAGAGCCAGGTCCCGCTCCTTCCCCCAGCAGCCCTGTGCACGCCACCGAGGGGCTGCTGTGGGGTCAGTTGTGCCTGAGTCTGCAGCCCAGCTTGCCATGGCATGGTGTGGCTGAGTCCACAGCAGCCAGTGGCCTGCAAGACCTGGAGAGCAAGGTGTGGTGTGGTGTGTCCCTATCTCCAGCACGCTTCCTCCAGCCTGCTGGCCATATGCATTGCAAGAGGACTACAAGGACCTTCCTTGACAGGGGACATCTCTAGAAACACTTCAACCTTGATACCCCACAACATGCTATGCAAGAACTGGTGAGGACCAGAGGTGCTTTTGCTTACATCAGCACGGCAGCCAGGCCCTGGCTACAGTGA
>NW_010184502.1:0-6543 GCF_000695765.1 Mesitornis unicolor | reverse complement strand
CTCCCGCCAGGCCAGGTGGTCCAAGCCTGCCAAGGAGCCTAGATGTATGTGCAGACACCTGCCAGGAGATCAGAAATACATTTCTAAGATGTTACGCTCTTTAGCTGGCTCAGCCGGCTGTGCTGCGGGAGGTACAGGGTGCCAAACCTCCATGCCTTGCAGCAAGAGAGCTGAAAAAGTCAAGCCCTTGTACAGCATCACTTCTCTGACTTCAGTCCAGTGCTGGGACTTTGGAACAGTGTCAGTGGGGAGGAAAGCCAGGAGGGATTGAGGAGAAAGAGAGAGAAGTGAGAAAAAAGAAAATGGAAAAAAGAAAAAAAAAAGGAAAAAAGAAAAGAGAGAAAAAAGCAGATGTGAAACAGGGTGAAGAGAGGCCGGGAGACCTCTAGGCCTCACTGGTCAGGAGAAGGCCTTGGCGGAGTCCCCTGGCCCCGCTGAGGTAAAACACCTTTTTGGTGTTTACCACAAAAGGTGACCTGCATAGTTATATTTTGAAGATGAAAAATTTATTTCTAAAAGACAAGTAATCTACTTATGCTCTTCTATTATGTCTTGTTAATTTTTATCCTAGAAATATGAGGAAAATCCACTTTGATCAAGTTTTCTCTGTAAGACTTGAGATGCTTCAGGTTTTTAATGATAAACAGTACCCCGCTTAAAATATTACATCCCTGTGATCAAGGCAAGCGTGACTGATTCAGCTCCAGACTTCCAAGGGGCGTATTTAAATAAATAACAGGAACTAATCCATATAGTCAGCTTTCCTTAGGAGCTCAGGGATTTACATGTCTAAAATTTACTGGGATGAGACTCCAGGATGGGGGATAAAACTCTAGTTAATTAAACAGAATTTCACTGGGGATAAAACCCAGGCAAGGGGAAAAAATTGAAGACAGAGACTGCAGTTAGATGAATTTCAGCCTCAGAAATTATAGTAAGAATGAGCAATCATTACAAGAAATCATTTTAAAAAAGCAAAATAACTGATCAGGTATAAAAGCTATGTCTCAAAAGGGAGTCTGAGTTTTGCCTTTTAAAGGATATTGATAAATATGGGAAAACCTTTTCTTCTGCTTGCATATGGCTGAAGAAAACAGGGAAGGAAAAAGATTAAGTTAGATAGAGGTTGATGTGTATTAGGTATGTGCAAACCCCAAATTCATACTTTGCCTTAATTTTCACTGCAGTTGAGGATGTTAATCGTGTGCCTGCAGAGGTTAAAGAATATGGGGTGAGGGTATGGAAATGCTCACGATCAGGAGAGAAGCAAATCTCAGGGCTCTTTCCTGCACTGAAGGCAGAGGAACGAGCTGATCTGCATGCCAGAGCTCTGGAAGAACTGGCCCGATGTCTTTAACAGGTCCCTCCATCAGGGACAGGAGTGCAACGAGCCTGCACGAAAGAAGTGAACCAATCTGGACAAGAACAGGCATGAAGGTCTCAGCTTAATAGTATATGGAAAGCTTCAGAAAAAATGGTGAAGAAAAGGCTAGCAAAAGAGAGGGAGGTAAATGGCATGAGATTAAATGGGTTTATCAAACCCATTTATCTTCCTTGGGTAAGGTAAGCTGCAAGTCATTTGCTTAGTGAAGAAAATGAGGTGGATCTCACCTATCTGGACTTAAATTGCACATTTCATATGATGCCATGTGGAAAGATCTTAAGAAAAGGGAGAAGTGATTTAGCACAAGGTACAAACCCTGTAAAGACCTGCTGTGAGAGCAGCCCACGGCTGTCAGGCTGGAGGGCAGTTACCAGGGGAGTGTTAAACATCACTCCTGGAGATCTGGCAAAGTGCTCTTGTAAATGAGCTTGGCACTAATGTTAGTGGAGAACTGGTGAAATTGCTGATGACAGAAAATATGAAGCAACCTCAGGACAAAGGAAGCTTGAGATATTACGCAGAAAAAAGTAGTCATCAGCAGAAAGTGGTGGTCATAGGCAGAAATGACCAAACCTTTTCTAACAGGCTCGCTGGTGGCGTACACTTGGATCACTGCATAACTGACTTCTCAACACGGTGGAAATGTGAAGTGAGAAATGCAGTCCTGGAAGGCAGCAGGAAAGGTGCAGCCCAGGCCGCAGTGAAGGCTGGGGTGTGCTCGAGGAGAGGCTCTCTCGCTTCATTTTGCAAAGTGAATGCAGAGAGCAGGAGGATTTCTCTGTGTAAATATGCCCAGGAAGGGAGAGGGGACAGCTGATGGTGCCAAGCACCAGTGCTGGTAGGGAATAAATGATAAGAAAGAAGCATCAGACATTTTGCTTAGAAGGCTGTTACTAAACATTTGACAATGTAGTTTTGGAATAAGCTCCCCATGGCAGTTGTGTATGTAAAATATTAAATCACTTTGAGGACAGAACTTGATAAGTTTATGAAAAGGATTATATCACACTGTGCCTATGATAGGAGATGTGGTAGCACAGTTCCTGCAGTCCTATGCACAAAGGTAAATGTTCTGTAACCCTCTGTCAATATAAATATGGAGCATGTGATTATATACACACAAAAAAAGGCACATGATTTATTAATCACATGACCTCAGCTTGTTAAATAATAATTACAAGGCAATAACACACCTTGTTTTAATAAATGGCTCCCTAAGATTTTCTCCCACAGTAAAACAGTAAAAAGAGAACAATTATTCTGAGGTAAAGGTGGTATTTAGTGTTGCTGGTTGTTAGCTTTTAAATGAACTCACTGTCTGGCACTCTTAAATCAAGTCCTCCCATTTCTCTGCACATTTCACAGGTTCAGCCCTTTCCAGTAAAGCATCTTTTCAGACACGTGATTGCTGTTTGTTAAGGCAAGAATGAACAGATGACAACTGCAGCGCACAGGAGACATGCCTGGAACAGTTTTACAGAGCAAACCCAATTCTAACGCTGCTGCCAGGAGGGTGTACTCAGAAAAGCGAAGAGGGAAGACTTTTTTTGTGCAATGTGAGGGGCCAGTCCTGGAAAGCCACGGTAGAGACAGGCGAGCTGTGGTTCAGGACAGTGTTTATCCAAAGCCATCGCAGTGGCTGACACTTCAGTTTCCACACTCAGGCAAGGGGGAGCCAATCCCCTCCACCTCCCAGGGGTGCCCAGCCTTGACAGGTGCCCCACACACAGGTCTGCAGCACAGCCCCGCTCCCAGCTCAGGGACAGAGCTGCAGGAGGATGTTCAAAAGCAACTCTAATTACCCAGCATTAAAAATAGCAAAGGTGTGTTTTAGTATCCGTTCAACCCGAAGCCTGATGAAGAATGAGATTGCTGTGCTTGCAGTTCATTTTATGCAGGCACCTTTGCAGAAGATGCAAAAATAAAAGTAGGCTGAAGGAAAAGAAAGCAGGTGGCCAAGAGACAGGCAACTGAACAGAGCAGATTGATTTAACAGCTACGATACATTTTTGCTGTCTGCATTATGTGTGGAAATTTATATTCCAAGTGACACTTACAGACTCGATTGTAATCAAACAGCACTGCTGAGGTGTCAGGAGGACAGATGCTGCCTTTCAAAAATACATAAAACAGAAAGTAAAACTTTGAAAAATCCGCAGTGGGGAGCACAATGAAAATGCTCTTTGATGTTTCTAACCCAGCGCAACTTCCCTCTGCTTTTCGCTGCTCTCTCTGGTGCTGGAGGTCGGCCGACCTACGTGAGCCGCCCCAGCTCCAGCTCTGATAAACCGTGCTGAAAAGCAAAGGCCGGCAGCAAGCTGGCCAGGGCAGCCCCGAGACACGCGGTGTCGATTGTGCATTAGACATCGCACGGGGGGAAGGGCTGCGCCACGCGTTTTGGGGAACTTCAGCCAATGGATTCCTCCCCTGGGTGTTACAGGAGGGCTTGGCCAGCATGTGAGAAAGGGAGGGGAGAGTTTGAAAACAACCCAGCAGGCTCTAAGGAAGGAAGGCAGCGAGAAAGTGGCCTGCTCGCCTCCGTGCAAGCATTTTGCTCCAGGTGATCGCTGGCGTTAGGGGCGGAAGAGCAGCAGGGGCCTGGCAGCTGCCAGCGGGTCCCCGCTTGGCGTGGGTCGGCGTGACAGAGGTCCTGGGCACAGGTAACCCCGAGATGCAGGTGTTGGCGAGCAGGCATTGAGCTGCGCAGGTTGACTCAAGCTGCAAACTGGCCAGAAATGGTCAAAAGAGGTTTTTTTTTTTTCCTGTGTGGGGAGGAATTCTGCTCTTGTTTTTATAGTGGTTTGTTTGCTATTAATGTGGCCGGGGGAGGGAGGCAGGGAGAGAGCAAGCAGATCTGTACAGCTCAGAGATTCACATGTGATCAGCTGTCTTTTAAATATTACAGGCGGTTTTGAGGTTAGAAAGGCAAGAAGAGGTGGTATCTTTTAGCAGACCGGTTGATACAATGGCAAAATACAAATGATCTTTCATGCACATCAGCCCTTTTTCAGCTCACAGTGTTTCAGAAATCAGAAAGTATGTGCAGTCAAATCTGTGTGAGATTTTCAGTGATTGGTAACTCAGCTGCTAATAGAGACATTCAGAAGAAATTAAAACCACACCATGTTCTTGTCTGGAGGTGCACTAGATGGTTCAGGGGTTTTCATCTTCTTTTGATTACTGACCCAGCTTTTAGGCCTCTTGGAAACGATCCAGTCCTAAATTTTACCAGAAAATCCTCTAGCAGTTTTCCACGGTGCTTTAAAACGTGTGATTGGCATGAGGCACTGATGTGGTATTTTGTGGCATCTTTTCTTGTGCGGGTTGTGGTTACTGTTTCAGTCTGGTTTCTCTGCCACCTCTTTCCTCCTCACTCCAAAATGTCTGTAAAGCCCCGCTCCTGTCTTGCAGCAGAAGTCGAATTCCATGATCTGTGTTAATAGCTTGGATTTATTTTCCTAATCTGGGTGATGACACTGTAGTACCAGTCAGTGGAGGTGCAAAGAGCAAACTAGGAATTATTTTTTGATTGACAGGGAAGTATCTTTTGAGGCGGCCTCTAGGTTGCATGTGAAAAAGTCTTGGTGTGAGCATGTTGAACTGTCCTGACTTGAAAATGGCTGCAACTTAGTGTCTTCATGAGCAAGAAAGCTTTTTCTTTCTGTCATTTGTCTGATAGGGAAAGTATTTCTCATTAAAAGCACAGCAGCCATGCTGCAGTCTTTTAACAGATCACTGTTGTTTTAATTCTGAAACTTAGTTTTGATGATTCATGCAGAGCTGGGCCAGTAAATGAATTCTTATACAATGAAAGTTTGGCTCTTGTTTCGGTCAAAAGTACACTGTTTTGGAACAGAATTATACTGGGAAAATATGTAGAAATGCTACAAAAGTCAAGTCATAACCTATTAACTGAGGAGGATTCTTTTGCTGGCAACTGAAAAATCCTGCAATGCAAAAGTACTAAAGCAGAAGGGATCTGTTTTTTCTTCGCTCACTGCACTGGACTGCTATTGCTGGGGCTCTCTGGAGTGACAAATTACAGAGAGAAAACAAAGGGTTAGCTGAGTTTTTAGGAGACTCTGAATGGAGGCAAAGTAGATAGCAGTGAAAGGTGACTATCAACTCTAATTAGGTGTCTGGCCTCAGGCAGGGCATATAGAATAAACAGGGTGAACCTAAACGAAATTAAGGTAGAAAGTTTGGAAGGTTGTGGATGGTTTTGCATGATTTAGCTGTCAGTTGTAAATGGCACTGTGTTAGAAGGTGGCTGCAGCACCTTTTACCTGTCAGATTGCCTGATCAGGAATCCTGTCTGCCAACTCTGAGGCAGTTGTGGTGCTTCCCCCGCGCCCTGCCCAAAACCCTGTCCTGTAACACCCAATGCTGAAGAGAAGGTAGACAGGTCTTGTGTATAGAAGAGCAAAAGGTCCAAAATCCCCATGTTAGCCTTAGAGCAACACAAACAATACATGATCTTTCTGATGCTTTTGCTTCAGAAAAATTAGACTTATTTCTAACTAAAGGAAGAAGACACAATATTGAGGAGTCAGGCACAGCTGTCAAGGTTTCCAGGGCTGTCTGAGCTGCTAGTCTGTGCAGGTGTCTCCTCTTCCCAGTCAGGCCCTGTGACTGGACCTGCAAACACCCATCCTTCCCTCCACATGGTCTCCGGGTGCAACCCTGCTCCCACATGTTGGTTTAGATCTAACCTAAACCTGTCAAATGTATTGCCACTTGACACCAATGATCATCGTAAACATTAAGCCAGGAGGTAACGACCTGGTGCACTTTTGTGGGTAGACCTGGGCTACGTCAGACAGGGAATTAAAGCTGCTGGCCTGCTGCGTGTCCAATAGCCCCAGAGGACACTTCACCATGTACCTACACAGTATAAACCAGCTCTACTGTAACCACCAGGCCAGGCATCCCAAGCAGGCCGGTACGCGCCAGAGGGCCTGCAGGACAGGGCTTGAGCAGGAGTCTCTCCGAAACCCACACGCACCGAGGCGTTTCCTTCGTGACTCCTCGTGAAGGTGGCGCTGGTCGTTGGTGGCCGCACAACCGGACGACTCCTCACAGGCCTCGCCGCTGAGGGCCGCGGGCCCACCTGCCCAGTCCTCCCCTCCTCTTCGCACGAATGGCTCCTTCCCGCTCCC
>NW_010184501.1:0-4029 GCF_000695765.1 Mesitornis unicolor | reverse complement strand
ATATACACATATATATAAAGCCTGTCCATTATACTATAAAGTTTTAGAGATTTCCTGAGGGTGAATGAGCTCTAAAATGGTGGGGTTGAACAGGGTGGGTGAGAAGGTTGCCAAATCACATTTGTATTGCAAACCATGCATTTTTTTGACAATTGAAGTTTATGTTCTAATTTCCACTGTTCCTGACAGTTTTTCATGAGACTTTCAAAAGGTTTAGGAAAAAAACATTAAAAAATTATACTTTCAGTTCTTTCCTGTCTGATGAGTAAAGTCTTAAGAAAGTCCTGATTATTTTTGGCATTGAACTTTACCTGGTGAGGACTTTTGTATCGCCAGCTCCAAGTGAGGAAAATAAAATACTATCAATATGACTATTTTTTTCACCCACTCAGGAAATATGAAACGTGACACAGTAAACTGCACTTTCCAGGGGCAACACTCCTTGCCCTTAGGTACCCAAAATGGGATATTATTACAAAGAATGCTATACTGCAGATGAGGCTGCTCATACACCAGCAGAAGAAAGCATTGGAAACTTTATGTTGTATTGAGCAGAAAAATCAGTTTGAATATGCTGAGGAAATATTTCAGACCGATGAGAATTGCCCTGGAAATTGAAGGGAGAAGATGTTAAGAGGAAGAAGCCTGCAGAGCAGCCCTGCTGTGCAACACGCCATTAATCTGATAATATTTTGGTGAAGAAGTACTATGCCATGTCAGGAATAAGTAATGCAGTTATATTGCCATGCATTTGAGGAAAGTACATCACTCTTGAATTACAAAGTCAAAGGAAAGAGAAGCACATTCTTGTGGAGCAATGCGAGATGTAAGCTGATGTGAGACATTAGCAGGAAGCTGAAACAGGCTTTTTTAAAACGCATGCACCAGAAGTTTAAAGTGCAGGACATGAAAAGTGAATTTAAGACTAATTGATTGGGCACGGTTGCATTCCTTTTCTGACTTAAGTGTCTGTTCCTTTTTCAAAAGTGACTTTCATATACCTTAGTTTTATTGACTCTCAAATCACTGTAAGATTGTTTCGCTGAATAGAGAAATGCCTGAGTACCTTTCAAATGCTCAAGTTTAGACTTGAAATCTTATAAATGTTCTGCGGAAATTTTATTGTAGTTCCAATTTTAGATTATTTTGTGTTAGATTTTGGTGTAGATTATTTTGTTTCCATTTTCCTGCTCTGCTGCTTTGCTAATGTTTGTACGATAACAGTCATTTCTTGCTCTCACAATGTATTTTCAATGCTTGCTGAGAACGGAAGAGATTTAGGAGCTCGCATCATCCAGATTTTGATGGAAGAGTAAATCTGTTGATGGCAAAATTTTGATAGATGTGTGTAGACTTAACCAGTTTGAATTTGCTTGTATCTGTATACGTGCTGGGTATGCGTATGTCAAAAAATAGCCATACTCAATCACAGTATTTTTTATAGCTTTTAAAGAAATGCATTATTCTGTTGTTATTTTGGGGTTTTTTTTTTCATTGCTAATGTTATTTGCTTTTTCTTTTTATTATTGTAAGACATTTTCATCAGTTTCATGCCGTGAACTCCTTGAGACGTTTATATAAACATTACTAGTGAGTTAATCTGTGTCTTATTTTTTGGATTCTTTTTCTCCAAAAAATACCTGAACATTCATAGCTGTACTACCTTTTACCACCTTTGTCTTCCTAAAAACTCTCTAACTTTATCGTTCTGTTTGTAAAAATATTGTGGAATCCATGCACACTGTTAACATTGTAGTGCTAGTTCCTGAACTTAAAATGAGTAGTTATTATTATGATTTTCGTGAATGCTAGTGCAAAATATGTCTTCAAATCTTTCCCCTTTCTTTCCTTGTAACCCATTAGAACAGAAACAGATCTGTATTTCTAAAAAAGTATCCCAGAAACATGGTTGTTGCAGCGTAAGGTCATCTCCATTGTTTCTGATTACTGTGTGTATATTCACATTTTAGTGATATTCCACGGATTCCCGAGACTTCTCACCCCCCGTTAGAGTCCAGTGAGTACACGCTTCGTTCCTTTCCCTAAGCACGGTCTTATACCCAGCACAGTCTTCGGCTGTGACTTTTCTGAAAAATGAGCACTGGGAGACTACATTGGCTCCGAGATTTTGTATTACAAAATTCAGTGGGTTTTGGTCTTGTGTGTTAAATTTAAAACAATAGAGATTTGATTCAAAGCTATACAGATTTTAAATGTTAGCAGGATTTTATTGTTCTATACCTTGTGTTGTTAGTACCATACCAGTATACACACGGTGGCCCAAGCACATTTACTTGTCCTAAGTTATGAGTGAAAACAGGTTTAAGGGATTGCCAAAGGTACAAATGGAGTCAGGATTTCACCTCCTGTACTATCCAGCAGAAGTCCAGAGTTCTTGTTTTTCTTTTTCCTAAAAAGAAAATGTTGGTTAAGTGAAATTTTTGTGTTTCATGCTTCAGAAGGGTTTACTCTTTAACTATCCCATTTGAACGGCGCCAACTGAGGTGTGTGAGGGCCATGGCTCCCAGTCCTTTCTCATCTGAGCTTTGTCTGAGGTGCAACCAGAAAGCTTCCCTGGGACAGGGTCCTGTCATGAGCTCATCTCAGTAGTGAGAGCTCTGCCCCCTTGCTGATGTCCAGCAGGGGCCAGAGCATCCTCCATAGAATCACAGAATCATTGAGGTTGGAAGAGACCTCTAAGACCATCAAGTCCAACCGTCAGCCCAACCCCACCATGGCCCCTAAACCATGTCCTGAAGTGCCACGTCCAGGTGCTTCTTGAACACCTCTGGGGATGGGGACTCCCCTTCCAGTGCTTGACCACCACACCAGACCCATGTCCTGTGTGCCTGTTCCTTGGGAGTTAAAATTTCAGAAGCTACTGGGAGTATAATCCATACATCAGCTGTGGGTTTATTCATCAAAGACCTGAGTTCGTGGAATCATAGAGTTTGGGTTGGAAGGGAAATGTGTAATTTTGTCACAGGATAATATTTTATTTAAAACACTTGGTATGGTTTGGCAATGCTAGATGAGGAGTGCTTTTTTATATGTAATTTCAAATAAACCAAAAAATGACAGGTTTAATCTGGGATAAGTGTATCCAGACAGTAGTTTTCACCATGCTGTTTACATCAGTTTTAAATATTTCTGTAGATTAATCCAGTTATACTGTGTATAAATACAAACTTTATACAAATCAAAGAAAAAGCAATTCATAAGTTATCCAAATTGCCTTCAATTGAAAATTTTGGATGGAAAGTTCACGTGTTTCTTTTTTACTTTTAGGTTCAAGTTCTTTTGAATCTCAGAAGATGGAAAGACCTTCTATTTCTGTTATATCTCCGACCAGCCCTGGAGCCCTACGGGATGCACCACAAGTCCTACCAGGGCAGCTTTCTGTGAGCATATTTTGTTTTTCCTGAGTTGTTAATGAAAATCTGCAAAATGGTGGTCCCTCAGACCTCCACATTGCCAAAGTCTATTGGGAGGTCAAGAGAAATGTCAGTTGTTGGTAAAGACTAACTTCTTCCAAATGTTTTTCACCACCCTCTATACACATTCACAAACCATCCCTGTCATCACATCCTGGGTCTGTAGCAGTAATAGAAGCTATGCTTATTAAATATATTGTGAGTACTTAGTCTTTGTTTGGTACATGCTTATATTTTTTATATTAGTCATATTAGTTTACAAGTATACAGAAGTGTCAGAAATTTTATAACCCTATGATTATCCTAAGAAATTATTTAGCTGTATATTATACTTTTCATAAGAAAATTTGCAAGGTGAAAAATCAAAGTAGCTAGATTTTAACTATGAAGTTAGGGCTTCCTGTTTGAATGTAGCTTCTAAGTTGCAGAGCTAAAAAATGTACTGGTTTAAATGCACTCACAGATACAAGATTATGCAGTGAATACAATAAACAATGTGAGTCTAATCAGACACCACTATTCAGCTATTGTAAATACAAAAGTCTTTTCCATCTAACTTAATTAAGTATTGTCGTGGTTTAGGGCTGGGCCGGCC
>NW_010184500.1:0-3184 GCF_000695765.1 Mesitornis unicolor | reverse complement strand
GCCATGGTGGGGTTGGGTTGAGGTTGGACTCAATGATCTCAGGGGTCTCTTCCAACCTCAGTGACTCTGTGATTCGATGTCTCCACTGCAGGAGATCGCTCAGATCAACGAGGACGACCTGACAGAGTACAACCGCTGTGCGCTCTTCGCCCTGGGAGCAGCCTACCTGAACCTCATCAGCCAGCTCATCACCGTGCCCACCTTCTGCCAGCACATCCACGAGGTGCGAGGGGAGCTCTGGGGACAGGGATGGAGCCTTGGCCGTGGCAGCTCCAGCATTGGCCATCCCGGCCACCCATGGGGTCTGAGCTTGGCTCCTTGCTTGTCTTCTGCAGGTCATCCAGATGCGGCAGAAGGAAGCTCCCTATCTGCTCCCTGAAGATGTATTTGTGGAGAAACCTGAGTAAGAGCCTGGAAAAATCCCTTCATCCCCACTACCTGCTCCTGAGGGATTGGCATCCATAAGATCATGGGCAGTAATGGGTTCACCAGCCCTTTGCTTGCCCGTGCTTGTCTCCTTTCCTACCTGGAGTTGGCACAGCGGGAAGTACATCGAGTGATTTTTGGCCAGTTTAGGACCTGTGGAGGTCCCATGCAGGGAAGGGGGTGGCCACCACGTCTTGTAGCTCGCATTGGATGTGTGGGATGTGGGATGGTGCTGAGCATCCCCAGGCCAAGGCTGACTGGGTTGTCCTTGGTCATATTCAGTGGTGAGGTCCTTCTTGAGACACTCCCTAGGTCAGGGTGGTCCTCCCTGAGCATTCGCATCCTTCGTGATGGGTCAGGAGCCCTTCTGAGATGCAATATTAATGTGATGTAACCAGCTGGAGCTTAGCAAAACCACAAGAACCCTCAATTCCTGACCTAAAGGGACTGGAAACCCTGCTGGGATGCTGCCATTTCCATTGGCTTTTCTCCATCTCCATAGGTTGAGCAAGAGCCTCGACCGCCTGAGCCCAGAGGTCTTATTTGGGCAGAGCAAGATCAGCGAGGTGCTGGGGGGCAGCGGGTACAACTCGGACCGGCTCAGCACACCCTACATCCCCCAGCTGACTGGTATGCACCACCCTGGGCTGCTGGGAGGACTGGGAGGGAGGGAAACTGGTCCTTTCCACTGCAAGGTTATGAAGAGGGGAAAGTTTTTTGTCCTACGTGTGGGCCTGGTGGTTTTCTGCCCTCCTTTAGAGGTGTGGGCTGGGGGAAACTGAGGCACAAAGCAGTTAATTGGGAATTTGCTGGGGTTGACATAAGAATGGCTGGCTGGGCTTGGCTCAGCCCTCAGTTCTGCTGGTTTGGATGAATTTGAGGGAATGGCTTGGATGGATTGCTACCCTAGGGGTGGGATATGAAGCCGTGATCCCAGGAGCTGCCTGTGCTCACCCTGCTGTCCCCAGAGCGGCTGTGATTCACTCTTCTGCCCTTTCTCTTCCTCCCCAGATGAAGATCGCTTGTCCAAGAGGAAGAGCATCGGTGAGACCATTTCCCTGCAGGTCGAGGTGGAGTCGAGGAACAGCCCTGAGCGAGAGCAGGTACTGGGTTACACCAGAGCTTGTGAACCACTCCAGAGATGGGGACTCCACCACTGCCCTGGGCAGCCCTTGTCAGTCCCTCAGAACCCTTTCCATGAAGAAATTTCCCCTCACATCCAACCTCACCCTCCCCTGCCACAACTTGAGGCCCTTGCCTCTCATCCCGTCGCTTGTCATGGGGAGCAGAGCCCGACCCCCCCTCGCTACCCCCTCCTTTCAGGAGCTGCAGAGGGGATAAGGTCTCCCCTCAGCTCCTCTTCTCCACTTGAACCCCCCAGCTCCCTCATTGCTCCCCATCATTCGGCTGCTCCAGACCCCTCCCCAGCTCCCTTGCCCTTCTCTGCCCACACTCCAGCCCCTCCATGTCCTTTTTGGGGCCCAAAACTGACCCCAGGATTTGAGGGGCGGCCTCAGCACAGGGGATGATCCCTGCCCTGCTCCTGCTGCCCACATCAGTGCTGGGTCAGCCCAGGATGCCACCTGGGCACTCTGCTGGCTCCTGTTCACACACTTCCAGGTCCTTTTCCACGAGGCAGCTCTCCAGCCCCTCCTTCCCAAGCCCATAGCAACACATAGAGTTGTTGTGACCCAAGCACAGGTCCCTCTCCCTGATCTTTAAGGCCAGACTGTGTTTTGGTGCATGAATACAGCCTGAGATGCTCGTTCTGGGTTGTTATGACCCAGGATCGCAGTCTCATCCAAGTCTCATCGCTTTTTCCCTTTCCTTCAGAGAGCACCAGCAGAAGAGATCACGTACGAGACGCTGAAGAAGGCGATAGGTAAGGGATGGAGAGGTGGAGGCTGGCGTGGTGTGTGGAGGCTGTCACCCCTGCATCCGTGTGTGCACCACGGATGGATGAGTCCCCATCACCTCACCATGGCACCATTGCACCCAGTTTCAGGGTGACTGGGCAGCTTCACCCCTTTGTGTGTCCCTAGTGGGGCTAATCCCAAATCCAGACACCGGAGACCTCACTCCTTGGCTTTCTAGCGATCCCCAAATCCACGTTTTCTCCTGGGGAGGTGGGGATGTGGTGGGTGTGGAGCAGCTCAGAGCCATCTCCCCTCTTGCTCCAGTAGACAGCGTCGCCGTGGAGGAGCAGGAGCGGGAGCGGAGGCGACAAGTGGTGGAGAAGTTCCAGAAAGCCCCGTTCGAGGAGATTGCGGCCCATTGCGGCGCCCGGGTGAGTCGAGGCCGTGGCAAATAAATCCCTGTGGCTGCTCTGCTCGGGACGATGCCAAAAAGGCTCTGAATTTGGTCCCCAGGGTGCAATCGTGCTCATCCAGGTGTTGTGTCTGTGTTACAGGCCACGCTGCTGCAGAGCAAGCTCAACCAGATCTTCGAGATCACCATCCGGTGAGTTTGGGTGGCATCTGAGCATGCTCAGTGTGTTGAACACCCCAAAAATCTGCTGCTGGAGCATGGGGTACATGGCCATGGGCATGTGGGGCAATGGGAGGCACATGGGTGTGCTGGGGATAGGGCTTTTGCAATGACAGAGGGTAAAAGGGTTGGTTTGCCCCAGTTCTCTGCTATGGTGGCAGTGGGGAGATGTTTGATGGTTCCAGAATGCCCAATTTCTGCACCAGGCTTTGCTTCTTCACTCTGTAAACCACCTCCTTCCATCTCACAGAATCACAGAATATCAGGAGTT
>NW_010184499.1:0-7213 GCF_000695765.1 Mesitornis unicolor | reverse complement strand
GGGGGCCCGGGGAGCGCAGTGGGTGCCTCGGTCTCCTCGGGTGCCTGCACAGCCAAGGTTGCCCCGGGGCCGGCGTCACCTCAGGTGCCGGCGTCACCGCAGGTCCCCGTCCCCTGTGGAGCCAAAAGTGTGCTGGTCCTGCGGCAGTGTCACCTCAGTTGCCTGTCCTCTGTGGAGCCAGGGCTGCAGTGCCATGTGACGGTGTCCGCACATCCATATGTACTGGTACCCATGTCTTGCAGAGCCCCACTGCTCACCTCCACAAGGAATTGGGGCTGTTTCATGTCACCCGAAGTGTGGTTTATTCCTGTTCTTGCCCTACGTCCTTCTGTTCTGCTGGACCGACTGAACCGGACTGGTCCCAGCAACAGTCTTGTTCTGGTCTTTCTGCTGCTGTACTTGAGAGCTGCGTGTCCCAGCACCACATCTGCTAAGCAAGGGAGAGAATTGTCAATGGGAGTCCAAAGTTGTGTTTGAGAGCAATTATAGCCTAGGTATAGGTCAATTAGGATGTGTGAACCTATGAGAAATGGTTGCTGAATGCAGCCATGCATCTATTATAAATTTAGGTTTATGTGTTTTAAACTGTCAAATCACTGACATTACACAACAGTGAATGATCTGAATTATTTTACTGTGGTTGTTTTAACAGGTTAAAACTTTGATCAGCAATATGGAGCAGGACTTAGAAGTGTTTCAGGAACAAGCTGTCTCTAAGTAAGTAGTAACTTACTATCTGGGAGTTGAATATATAATGGCATTGAATTATGTGGGTTTATTAAAAATGTGAAACACTAAATATTAATATTTTTAGAAGTAAATGTGATTCTCATTTTTTTCTGTTGCTTTCTATGCAAACTGGAGAGGTTATTGATACTTAAGACAACACAACTTATGGCTTTAGCTAAGAATTTATTGACTGTTTCTGTTAGTAACTTAAATTTTTAAAAATCTTCATACCTGAACAAAAGGGAAAAAAAAGAAAGTTATATGAGATTTTATTAAAATATTAAGAAATGTTATTTTAAACTGTTTTAAAAAATAGTTGATGTTGCTAGGCTACAGCGGTATAAACTTACACATCACAGCTCTTAAAACATGTAAAAAATCTGAAAAACAAGGCTATTAATTGCTAAAGTCTTAGTCTTATTTTGCACAGGTAATAACCACAATTGTTCTTACCAAGTATTAAGTGCACTTTTTATCACAACACAGTCATCTTTTTTGACATAATCCAACTTTAGCTCTTTTAATCTAAAAAAATACCAGAACGGCACAAAATCTTTCTAAAGAAGTGTAAACAAGATAAGCTGGTAAGACTTCTTAAAGGTAAGATTTGCTATAGGACCTCATCCCATCTAGCCTGTTCAAGGAACACAGCAATATAAAAAGTACTTCCCCATATAATGAGCTAAATATTCTATTTATCTATCATAATTTGTAAATAAACTTATTATCTATTTTTCATATAATCCAGTTTCTTTTATCATTATTACCAAGAAGCAGTTCAAGAAAATATGATACATATTAAGTGTAAAAGTATTTCTTGAAATAACAAACAAGTATATTCTATTACACCTTCTTCTGGCCCAAGAAAGTTTTTATAGGGTTTGAAAGTGTGTTCTGTTATACTGAAGAAAAAAATTGCTGCATTGAAATATTATATTCTGAACAGTCTGACCTTTTTTTTTTTTGAGGACCATCTTTTTGTTAGCGATATGATTGGTAGATATGGTCATATAAAAACTTGAATGTTAAAAAAATCAAAATACTGATATTCTTTGCATACTATTTTGACAAATCAGAAGCCTGTTTCAAGAGTTCAGATCCTGCCTGGCCTTTGCTGTAATCAACATACGTGAAATTTCAGGCCACTGCAGATGAATCTAGGGACTGATTTGTTTCATCATGACCCAGGTATTCTCGGTAGTTATTTATTTCCATTAACGACACAAAGAATCTGGAAAAGTAGTTTAGAATACACATGCAATGATAGGAGACATTCATTTCAGTCTATGCTGACAGTACTCCAGAAATACTGCAGATAGCTTTAAAATTTAGAAGATGGCTGAATAATGGTGGTAGAAATCATGACTATTACATCCCAGCTGCAAGAACTCATAAATCACAAATTATCCATCCACAGATGTGTATGATTTGTATGGCTGAAAATTGTTAAATAAATTACTTGTAGTATTATATAATGGAACTTTGAAGTAGAAGATTCTGATGGACTATTCTATCACAACCAATTTAGATATTTCCTATTTTAAAGGCAAGTTTTAAGACAAGAAAATGAATTAATATTGGCTCTAGAAGTGGGGTTAAGGATCAAAAACTAATGAACGTATTATGAAAGATGGAAATCTTTGTTAACATTGTTCTGCATAGGCTTTGCTTGTGTTTGCATAAATATGGTCATACGTATTTTCCTATTTGTCAGCAAACTGGAATAATAAGGGAAGAAGGCATGAAGTCAAGACTGACAATATGAACCAAACATTTCTTAAAATGTCAGTTTCTAAATTACAACTTTATTCCAAAGTGTATAGGCAATAATATTCTTTCTACGTCTATTAGGAAACAATCAGAAAAACTACAGATCTATGCAGAACTCCAAGGCAAAAGGCAGATAAATAAAGCTAGAAAGGTCTAACTAGTGCAAAAATAATTTATGATAAAGGCCTGGAGTTGGTAAAACTTATTATCTGGATTTTGGTTTGTCTAAATTTGGAAACATCTAGATTTTACATGAAGATAAACAGTTATTAATGACAGCAGAATATGAATCATCTCTATTTTAACTAATATGGAGATAGAATAAAAGAAGACTAAGAGCTTGCCTACATCGCTTTAAAAATGGGATACCTTTAAGTGTCTTGAGCTGTTTCAAAGTAAATGCAGAAAAAAAAAATAGCTGCCATTTGCTTAAGTACAAGTCATTACTTCCATGTATGAAAAATCCATTTGATGCATGCATTCAGCAAAGTGGGAATGCTTAATGCGCATAGGTAAAAAACCTATACTTTTTGGTTTATGGGAAAACCTGGTTTTTATATGTTTGTCTACCCGATAAACAAGAGATACTGGAGTTTTCTACAGTCCGCATCCAGTGATCAAAATTCATTCTCATGATTGTGATACCATATGATGAGAGGAACATATCCTGAGAGGAACAATTAGCGCTCTTTTCAAAACACTGAAGGGACTAAAAGAATAGTGACAGCGGCTAGTAGTACCTCTGTGCTAGTTGTTGGGGATAACTGCCAAATACATCTTTATGCAGGTCTGTTTGTAGTGCCACAGCCATGATACAAAGCAGTTCTGGTAGCAGAATAGCAACAGTCATATACAGCTGCTGGTACAGCTTTTCTTTTTCGGCTGCAGGTGTACCTAGAGGATCTAGGTAAGGAAGTAGACAAGGAAGGTGAAAATAGACTGAGAAGCTGTTTCAGAAGGGATTTTTTCCTTCATCAGCTCATTTTTATATATTGGTCCTAGGTTCAAGAACCTTGCAAGAACTTTGAGATAAAGTTTTCTAGCAACAGCTGCAGAACTCACCTTGTGGGGGTTGATCTGAAAATTACAAGTGAAACTTTACAGAGAAAGATGTCAGCCATGGTGGGTGGGAAGGAGTAACCTGATGATCCAACCTAGAGGATGCATTTGCACTTGCATAACGATATTTAGTTGATCCAGGTGATACACAATGAAGAAAGTACCTATTTCTGAAGACTAAAATCAGATAGCTGGGTCATTGCTGGTGGTTCACTTAAGTGTTGCCACCTGACAATACATGAGGCTGGAAGGGCCCAGGACCTTAGCAGCATCATAGCAAAAGTAGCCCTGATGCAGTATTGCTTCATCTTCTGTTTTCAAAATCCCATTTTATATTCCACCCAGAGGGAATCCAAGGTTGCTGCATCATTAATGCTATTTGGAGATGAGTTTCAGGCACTTGAGGAGGGTGCATTTTTGTCCTGTGATATGTACATTGCAGTATACTACTTGTTTGCACCTTATTATCATTCCTATATCCATCCATCCATCCACTAGATGACCTTTAAAGGTCCCTTCCAACCCAAACTATTCTGAGTCTATGTTAAAGAACTCTTCTTATTTTTTTCAGTGTAGTGCAGTCAGAAGTTGAGCATGCAAGATACGAAACACAGAGGGTGTGGGACCAGCACTTGACCCACAGCATAACCTGCAGACAGGAGACTTCAGGGCAGTGGGAGGGCAGACACTTGGAGAGTTGGCGGAACAGCTGCCATGTGAAAGACTACCTGAAAGGAAAAGAAGCATTTTCATGCTAGCATTCACACAAGGTGATGGTATCAGCTACCAGGAGTAAAAGCATCTGCTGATATTAAAGCTTAATTTGCAGAGTCATTTACAGTAGAGAAGCATGTTAGTCAGCTTACTGTTCTTCAGCAAAGTGCTGGCAGCACACTCAGCAGTTGAAGGTTCACTGGCAGTAGCAATACTACCTCTAAGTGCGTGGCTCACTTTGTGTTTGGTTAAGTGGGGCTCTGCTAAAGTAGTGTTCCTAATTGCTGTGCACATTTCAATTACAACGTTCCCCCCAAAATATGCTGGATTGTAATGTTTGTGACACAAAATGGCATTCTGTGCTGATTTGGGATATTGAAATCCTTTCCAATGCTTCCTTGGATGATGCAGTTACAAGCATACTGCTGTGCTTTTTATCATTAACCCTTTTGTAGGTTGCTGCTACATTATTAAGATGCTGCACCATCTTTTGTCTCTGTGTGACTGTCTCTATGGCAATTATTTAATAAAATAATAGCTATGCTCATTTTAAGGAAATAGTTATGCTCATTTTAACAAACCATCATGCCATAGAGATATTAGAATGAGTGCAAGTTGATTAGCGATTGTAAAGACACTTTATGTGCACACAGAGATTTGTACCATCAGCAGTCAAGAGAATATATAGCAATTAAATTATAACCTGTGGCTATTACTTTTGCGGAAAATGTCAGTGAGATAAATAATATTATTAAAAGGAAAGTGGAACATGTTATTACTCAAAACAATGTCACAGCATTCTTAGATCATTTTAAGTGAAGAAACTTGTTTATCAGAAGGCTAAATTCATTATGAAAAGTTAAGGTTACAATAATTTTTTTTTTGCATCAGTTTAGATATTAGGAGGGATAGTTAACAAATTTATGACAGAATACAACTGGTGGATTTAATAACATGTAATTCAATACTGGCTTCTGATCAAAGCCAATAAAAAAAAGAAGAGACTTGAAAATTATGCAACAGTATGAAGAAATGGAAATTAAATGCAGATTAAACTTCAGTTGTACAAATAATAGTCACTATGACAGACAAAAAAAGTTAAAGCAGGTGTACCACTAACAGTTTACTAGCAGTGTAACTGGTTGAGATAAGGGAGACAGAGATGGCAGTGGAGAAACAACATGGGTTTTATTTGTACCTTCATTTAGATATGGCAGTAATTGGATACACCAATCTCTAAATTGTTGCAGAGGGGAAAAATCAGAATTTTTCACAATGATCAGTTCATACCATTGAAAAGAATAATTTGAAGACTTCAAATGAAAATTTTTTTTCATGGCCAAGATAAGGTTGCAACAGCTAATGATGACACATTTCAATATGTTCCACTATATGATAAAGATAAGATGAAAGTGTGTCTTCTAAGAAAGTAATAAAGCTGTATATTACAGTAATTTGTAAATAGAATCTCTTATTTAAAAAAAAATAAAATGTGAAGCAATTCAAACTAGACCAGGAAACAAGAAAGGTATAAAAAATCTCTAAAAAGAAGTGGAAAAGAGGTAGAAAAATTTATCAACAGTTAACTCACATGAGAACAGAATATTCAGATAACAAGAGGCCACTAAAAAAATATGTGGAAAGTACATGTTTACAGAAAGTGAGATGAAAGAGATGCTACTCCTCAAAAATTTTAAAATTCAGCACAGTATTCCACTGCCTAAAAACAGTCAGTAAAAAGTTCTTCTTCATTCCAGTGAGATACATGTCCCTTTTGGAACTTAGTATAAGAATATCCGCATCCAACATTCTACGAATTCTGAACATACTAAAAATGCTTAGATGCTGTGGTATTTATTTCAAAAATGAAGTTTCTAAAAATAATTTTATTTCAATAAATGACATGAAGAAAACATTACAGTGGTGAGTAAGTCTGCTAAAAGCTTTTGTCAAAAATACTCTAATAACTAATTCTGACCTCGTACCTCAATTTAAGTAAACTGAGATCAAGTTGACGTCTTTAATAATTGACAAATGACAGATTTTTTTGTGATTTGTAATTAATCATAATGATAGGAAATACTGTGATTTTTTTTCCATATGACTGAATGAAAATTAGGTTTTATAGAAAATTTAAGGACTCATACAGATAGTTAAGCAATTTGTTCAATAGTTCATTCTTCTTTGTAACAGTCCAAAAGCAGCTCTGAGTAATAATGGAATAAAATTGCCCTTCTTTATTTTTATGGAGAGGAATCAGGCCAGAGTGTACAATGTCTCCTTTATCTTTTTCCCAAACCCTAGAATCCTAGGTTAAGTGGGTAAGAAACAGTAAGTCAGGAAAATAAAATGTTCAGGAACATTTCAATAAACAGGTTTATTTAATTATGATTTTTAAAGTTTTCTAACTGTAATGTTTCACTGAAAATTGAAAAGATTCACGAGTTCTAGGAAGATTTGGACTAGTAAATAAATCATTGCGAATCTGAAATGTCAGCTGTAAATTTACAGATTGAGAGAAGCTATCAGTCCATAAAACAATTGAGATTGACTGGGCAATAAACTCTCAAAAATACTTTAGGAAAAAAAATCTCATATACCATAGAAGGCCTTTATAATTTAGCTGTGAAATAGTCATGTCCACTAATAAAATTTTTAGAGTGTAGAAAAAACGATGCAATTTCTTGCATAAAAATGTATCCACAGTCAAATTTTCTATAATCTGTATTTTTTTTACGGATTTTTCTTATATTCATCATCAAATACAAAGTTGGAATGGATATGGAATAAACAAGTCTCCATACTAAAGTTCAGATACTTTGTATATATCTGCTAAATTATGTACACCAGCTGATTTAAACATTGTTTGACACTGTCCAGACAAAGTTTCATTTTCTAAAATTAATATACAGGACGTTGTCTACCTGGACTTTAGTAAGGC
>NW_010184498.1:0-5456 GCF_000695765.1 Mesitornis unicolor | reverse complement strand
ATTCTGTGATTCTGTGATTCTGTGAAAGCATCACATGCCCCACGATACTACATTATCAAACAGGCATGCTGTGCTCTGCATGAAGGACAGCTGTGTACAGTTCATAGGCTCACGTATGTAACAGGACAGCTCAGTGTCTCCAGCTATGGCCTCCACCTATGGCCTTCACAGAGCTCCCCACCTTCTTTCTGCTTGTTTGGTGTTGGACTGTGGGGACAGAGGCAGGGTAAAGCAAGACATAGTATTAATCCTTTCAGTATACTCTCAACAATCAAAAACGCTCTATTCTCAGTCAGTGAAATTCAAATTAAAGAAAAGAGACCAGAAAAAGAAAGCTATGTGAAAGTCAAAAAGTAATATCATTATTAAAGAACCTACATCAAATACACTACAGGAAGTTAGAGAAAACCCCTGTTTTACTCTGGGGTAAAAAGTATGCCCACTCCAGTTGTGCACATCACTAAATGGAAAGCACACTGGATGTCTTGGGAGTAACACAGAAATGACCAATTCCTCTCTCTGCATAGGTTTATTAAGGTTCTCCTCACTTTCCCCATCCTAAACTGAAACTACTTGAGGAGCCATTCTGCTCCATGATCAAAACCAGTGGCTCTCCCAGGCTTCCCTTGGGGGAATCCCAAAACTCATATGCAGTGCTCAAAACACAGCTGAGATGTCTGAGCTAGTCACAGGGAATGATGTCATACAGAATGACCCTCATTTTTCCAACTTAGGAAGGAAAAACTGTATTGCATCTACACTTTGGCTGCTACAGAGAATCCACGGGCAAAGGTTTGCTAAGGGTGACTGTTTCACAAACCCATTTACAGGTCCAGATGTTAGCACATCTGTCTTTCATATAGAGCTCTTCTCACTAAACACCCTGTTTTTAGGGGTGAATAACTCCATTTCTAGTACACATGCACAACATTTGCAGCTGAAAATTAATCAAATATTAGCATTTGTTACATGTAAAGCAGGTACTTTTAAAGCAATTTATGAGCTTTTAAAAGTTGAATGTCTATCGTTACCAGAAACGAACCAAACATCACCTAAAATATAAAGGCAAAGAATCAAGATGTCAAGTGATTTGTCTGAAGTAAACGTCAGAGGCTGAATTTATTTTTTCTGCCTTTCAAGTCTGTATTTCAAGTTATACTCACATGTGCTATACAACTTATTCATCTGAACATAGCATTAGATGTTGTTGCCCTAGGTTGAACTAAGGTGAACAAGGAAAAGTCATTCCAAAATATCAAGGTTAAATTTTTAAAGCATTCTGCCACAGGTAATTTGCAGAACTGTTTCCAATAGGAAACTTGCAATTCAAGTGAGTAAGTTCCCAAAGAAGCAATCCTGATTTATGATATTTAGACATTTTCCTGTGTTAATCCACAGTATGATAAAAACCACTGTTACTAAACAGTTACCCATGACTATCTGCGATCTTCAGCACCACCTTTATTATCTTTTTCTCCCTTTGCTCAGTTTCTGAAATAAGGTACTCAGATAATGACTCAGAACAAACACTGAAAACACATCAGTGTGTTTCAAGCACTTACAATAGCGTATTTCTCAATGGTGGGGTTTTCCCTTCACACACCAAAATCAGCCCTGTCAGCAGCGTGCCTGCTGCCCCTGGAATCGGGGTTTGTCTGATTCACAAACAGCACTCAGAAAGCAATTCTCCTCCAACCTGAATGTCATCTGGCTGCTTCAAGATTTTCCACTCCTTTAGTTATTTAGCAGACAGATTTTCATACTTTTTAGAAGATAATGCTACCCTGCAGGACCCAGAAGTATAGCTGGCATCTATCAACATCATACTTAATATTCCATAAGAAATGCACCATCCTTCAAGAGGACATAGGAAAACTCCAGGGAAGTGAAGATTTAATTTAAATAGACAACTTCAAAACTTTTGCCTGGAGAGTGGAAGTAATAAATGGATTTCCAGGGCAACCAAAGCATGCACTCTGGATATCATAAACAATTCACTAGAACTATAAAACAGGTTTATTTCCACTCTTTGAAAGGATATTTTCAGAGTCACAACTATGAAGAGCAAAAGAGTCGAGTTTTGAGTTTCTTAAAAAAGTTAAAAACAGCTACCTGATGCAAAAGTGGCACATGATAAAGTGAATGAAATTCCATCATTTTCCTTAAATGGCCAATTATCAAGAAAATGCATACTTGCCTCTGAATTAATCTGCTATAAAATAATTTTGTGATGATTAGGTTGTTCTCAAAAGAAATCTTAATTAATCCTACACTTACCATCACAGTGTCTGCTCACTCTACTACAACAGAGCCCAAAGTTTCTACAGGGAAAGACTGCTGGGAGGGAAGACAGATGAACCACCGAGGTGTCCCAGGCCCTATTAGAGGTGAGTTGGTGCTGTTTACCTTGCCCTGCATACCTACATCCAGGGATCCTTGCAAAGGCAGTGGTGGGACGTGTCTGGAGATGCTCAGTGTCCACAGCCCCATTGAAACCCACCTGAAGGAGCAAGAGAAGTGGCTCCGCAGCTACGGGAAACGCTTTGCTGGGCCCAGAGTAGGCTGGGGACACAAGAGAGATGGGGACACAATGCCTCCCAAATATGCAAGGGCTATGCTAGTTTTATCTCACCTCTTATCGACCAACTCAAAAGGCTGCTGGGAGTAAGTTTTAGATACTTTTAATTTGGGAGGTTAATGCAGAGTACGATTTACGAGGTGGTCCTGAAAATGGACCACTTTCTGCTCTGTTTCTGACAAACCTTGTTCTGTTATCAGAGGTTTATTTTGCAAACAAATAAGAAAATCCCTACATACGCAAGTTACAGCCACAAATGAGCTTGTTTGGCCTGTAACTTTTTACAGTTTCTTGTATTTATGAAATTAAATCACTTAATATACTCAAACAACTCTACATTTCCAGGTATGTGGCATACAGAATGCCTCAAAAGATGACAAGAGATACTATATATTTATTCCATCAGTTCTTAAGAGGTTAATAAGCATCTGACTGAAGTGCTAAAATGCAATATCAAAGACAGTCGATATCCCAAGTCTGAATATTTATGCAAAACCCCATTCAAACAGGGTAGAACCACAGCTACATGGTTTTATTAGTAACTTCAAAAACACAGCATTTGGCACTATATCATGAAATGTCACCTTTTTTTTTTAATACTAAGTGGTCATAAACCCCAGCATTATCTTTTGATAACTGATCCTTAAGTGATATTATCTTTGTTTAGTTAGGCTTTACAGGAAATTATATAAATATCGACTACCAGTGCTGTCAGATATTTAGACTTACTATGCACTTAGATTAAGCTAATAATCCAAGTTTGTTTATATGCAGGAACAAAAAGAAAGCAAAAGAGGACACCACAAGCAAAAGCTGGTTGTACCAGCTTGTGAAGTTTAGCTATTAAATTTAACTGAGTTAGAATATCACTTCAGATGCTCATGTTTCTGCAAAGGTGTGTGCATGCTTGTGTGGAAATATGCGTGTATATGTTATATGCACACACTGACACAGAAAGTTTTATTTCTCTATTGCTATATTCAAGGGCTGGCTTTTTAAAGCAGGTTTTATTGAATTCTTCTAAGAGATGTTTTAATCACGCTGTATTTCATTTTATCAATAATCTCCTTTCTAGGATAGAAATCAAATTTTATGTGCATAGCTAGAATGCCTCAAAGTCATATAAAATTGCTTGAAATTAATAGTAAACTTAAAATCAAACTCTTCATTGTCACTCTTTTCATTCACTTTGTCCTTTGGTGACTCAGAAGTAATTGTTTGTGTGGGAAGATAAAACAAATGCCTTTCCCCAGTGCAGAGCATATGGCTTCATGGACTACAGATCTGTAGAAGTAGATGTTTTACATTGAATCTAGTTTTTACTGAACAATAAAACTGTTCTTCAAGCTTTCTGTAGGCCATCCATTCTATTTTAGTTATCACCGAGTATAGCAAACATCTTGGTAAGTCTGGCTGCCAGAATAACACCAAAAAAGTGCATCCATATTTTCCCCTGAACTCTCTTGCTTTAAAGAAAAACTAAGAAGAAAAAACCCAAATGATACTTTGGTTTGGACTTAAAACATTTTGTTTAAACCAATCAATGCACTTCAGTTTCAGGGACCTCTAGAGATATCAAAGAGTTTGTTAAAATTTGTGTGAGCTGCACACACAAATGAGTTCAATCTGCAGGCAGCTTCACTTAGATTATTTTCCTCAATAAGTTTTTCTACATTTCCTGCATCTCAAAAACATAGCTGTTTGGAATTACAAAAAAAAAATAAAAAAAAGGAAAAAATCCAAAATAACTAAATTAATTCCTTGAAATGTGTTGTAGAACCCAGACTGCCATAAAAGGCGCTTTCATACTTCAAAGAGCAACTTCAATAATCAAAACAAAACGTTTGCAAATGCCAGCTATAAGCAAAGAATGTGCCACTTTTTAACATGTGAAATTTATTTTGATGTCCTATAGTAGAGTTCATACACATTTTTTGGTCTTTTTATTATTCCCTAAAGCTCCTCGGGTCTTGACTTGGTCACAAGTGGCTGTGTGGGTGGAAGAATCCATCCATTTTGCTTACAATGAAGCGCCTGAGCCTCAGGCTGCAAAACTGCAAACTTTTACGTCAGCTACCAGTGCCACGCAACAACACGGAGTTACTCACGGTTTTCTTCTCATCTTCTCTTACATTATTAACTTATTTCAGACATCGCTTTGCACAAATACTGAAGTAAAGAATGCCAGAACTTAATGTGGGTGTGTTTGGGTTTTTCTTTAAGCTAGCTCTTTTGATGGACATTACATTACATTACAATGACATGTTTTGAACTATACAAAAGAAATGGTTTGGCAACATCCCCACAAAGGTACAATTAAATGCAGTTCTATAAGCTACTTGAAGTCTATCTACATTACAAAGTATGAGACAAATTCTGAATTACTTGGAAGCTTGGTTTTGTTTAACCCAAAGCCTCATAACATTCAGTCCCTGAATATTTTCAATATTATCACAATGTGATAAACATGACAAGGAAAGTAAATTCAATTTTATCTAGCAAATAGTATCTCACCACTTGAAGAACTTGCAGAAAAATGTCATTTTTTAAAAGCAATCGAATTGGTGAGTACTAAAGTTCAACTGTAGAAAGCACACACTGACAGAAATTTAAAGCTTCCCGATAAATTCTGAGACAATAAACACTACAAGTAAAGAGTATTTTTTTAAAAAATCCTTAAGTTTACATCTTACCGCTTCATAATCGTCACTGCCAAAAAGGTACATAGCTACACCTTCACGGCTTGACACCAGAGGTCCAGAGTGCCCAAAATGCCTAAAAGGAGCCGCTCCTCAACTGCATCTTCAACTTCTGTGCCGCGCTAGGCGGGCTCCGCAGCTGCCGCACAGTCCCGGCGCTCCTTTCCCACGCTCAAACC
>NW_010184497.1:0-29378 GCF_000695765.1 Mesitornis unicolor | reverse complement strand
TATGTATATATAGAATGTATATAGTAAGTAGTTAAAGTTTTATATGTAGTTTTTGCAGCTGCTAGTAATTGGCCTGCCCCTCTGTTTTGGAAGAAATTAAAGGTTTTAGAGATGTATTTATATGATAGGTAATCAAGAAATCAATACCAGTAGGCTTTAGTAGTGTTTGAGTAAAAAAGGTTTCCAGCATATTTATTCATTAGCACACCATCTATAGATGCTGGTCTGAAACAACCTATCCAGCTGAAATCTGATTTAGAAACTAAGCTTTGTGTTTATTTTATGTTGTTTATTTATACATGCATATGTATTTACTTTTTTCATAACAAACACAATGATCTCTTTAAAACAAAGCTTTTAAATAGGCGATTATATGTAAGCAGTCATGTAAGCACTCCTGATTGTACAGGAATTGCATCTATATTATTGTCTTCTGAGCAGCACCATACATGGGACAAAAGGTGGATATTTATTTTGTCTAGAGACTTGCAAGAAATATGTAGTTGTGAGCCTTAGATGATGGAGTTACTATTCTGTGAGAAAACTAAAGCATATTTCCAATTAACTAAAAGGCTTCCTTGTACTTTCCTCTCAAATCTAGCATGATGTAGTAACAAAATCTTAATAAATGAACAACGATAAAAGTCACAAATTTAAATTTTGCAGCAATCAAATGAAAAAGACAGATGTAAAGCCATTAACATACATATATTCAACCGTGGCGATTAGCATAACCTAATATATTCAGAATAAAGCATGACTGAGTCTGTTTCCCTTCTGCTCCAAGTCGCGCATTGGGTAATTTTGATGTGGAGAAGTGACATTAAAAGAAAAAGTAAGGCCTTACATAACAAGATAAAAGAAGAGTGTGATTTTAAAAAGTTTTGGGAGGAAAAGGATTTTGTAGGAAGTAAGAACCAAGGTGATGATCTCTACTTAACATGAATCGGATCAAAAATCTACTCACTGCAGGGACCAGGAATGCGCAAGTGGAGTTGGAACATTTGGATCTTGAACTTCAAAAAGGCTTTTCTGTGTCATTCCTAATGTTGGCAGATGTGGATCATCAGGTTCCTCATATGGACATGCATGAAAAAGCAAGAGATCCAAAACAAGGGCAAGCCATTCGATAGACTTTTGTTAGTTGTTTAATGCCAAATACATTATTTCAAAATTATCTACTCAGTGTTGTTTGATAGTTGGAGTAAAATACCCACGTTCATCTGCAATGTACCTCTTTTCTCTTTCTTTTTGGTAAGACCTAGCTTTCCAACTATTATCCCTTACTTTGAAGATAGATATCCCACAATAAAATGCTTGCATATCAGCATTTTGCCGAACCATTCTCTAAATACAATTGAATTTGACTGCATTCTCAGAATATCAATATAATTCTTTCCTGAGAAACTATTTTTGTAGCAGCCAAAATCCTAATACCAACTTATTCATAGATAAAACATGTTCAACTTATTTATGCATTAGTATTGTAAGATGTGGACTCTAGAGCTGATTTTAAAAAACAGCACAAAAACCCCAAAAACACAATGCTGTCATAAATGTTGAGAAAAGGAGTAGCACTTAAATGTACTTGTCAGTTTTGATTGAGCAAACCTGTTTATTTCTCTGCTGAGGCACCAATACAGTTTTTACAGTCATACTGCATAGTCAGAGGTAGGTGAGCGTGACATTTCAGAGGTGTGAAAGTGTTGAGTCCCATTATTAGAAGATCTTACTGATAAATACACACTGACAGTGATTTGGCCTGAAATTATGTAGAAAGATTTAAAAAAACCTAAATGGACTGATTTGTCATGAAGGTACCAAGCTGTAATGTATTACTGGCCTGAATATTACTGACTCATGGCAGAATGGATTATCGTAATTCATTTTTAGAGAAGATAATGGGAAACAATTATGAGGATTTTCCTCTTTAAACTTTGGAAGTTAAACAGATCTAAGAAGGGAGAGGAAGTTAAAAGAAACAAAAAATCATTTCACATGGACTGAAATAGAAAAGTGTTTCTAATTTTTCCATACTTCTCCAAGGCTTCAGGCAGTTATGACTTTAATGAACAGCCGAAATAACCCTGAGCATTTTTAACATGTTCTCATAAGATTGATGTACAGGAGAAGGAAATTACCAGTGCTTCAGGAAGATCTAAATAAATAACAAATTATGTCAGAAGAAGTTAAACTTTCTGGCTTTTAAAATTGGTCACATTTTTCTCTGTATTGGGGAAAACAGTAGGTTGGTATCCTGCTAGCATGTGTATCCTCCAGATGAAAGGCAAAGCAGCAGTGTTCCTACTAATGACATTCATAGCTTAAGGAGATATTCTCGTTTTCAGTGCAGAGAAATTTTATGAAGACTTGGCTTCACCTGTAAATCTGGTCTTATTTTCATGCGCTCTAACTGCATTTTAACCAGCTTTTTTCCTTTCCTTTTTTTCTCTCTTTGCATGCTTTATTTCTTTTGTTTGAACATTAGGAGCAAAAGCGTGTAGATGGCACCACCCGTGAGGTGAAAAAGGTTAGAAAAGCCAGGAACAGACGCCAGGAGTGGAATATGATGGCATATGACAAAGAGCTTAGACCTGACAACAGGTTGTCTCAAAGTGTGTACCATGGAGCATCTTCCGAGGGATCACTGTCCCCAGATACTAGGTCTGTTTACAGCAAAGCTGTTTGTTATGCCACAGTTGTATGTTCAGAAATACTGAGCAGAATTAGGTGTTTTTACAGGCTGGGATTAGTTAGAATGGACAAAACGTACGATGCATGTTTTCCAGTTCTTCTCACATTGATTTTTAAAGCACAAATAATTTCTGTAATTAATGGTTTTCTTCCTCAGCTTCAAATGAGCACTTTGCCGTCATAATGTTATGCACTGTAGTGAAATAAGTGTTTGCTGTATACTTTATATTTGATCTTGAGTAGTTGTAACTGCAAAAGCATTTAAATCTGTCTCTCCTAGACAATGTCAGTACATCTTCATTTGTGTCTTTTTTTGTTCCACGTTACGCTGTTGATAGCTTAATAAATATTTTTCTGGGATCAACTCGGGCATGCTTTTGCTGCCAACAGAATGCTTTAATGGGGGAACAGTTCAGCTTTATCGATGTTCTATTTGTCTGAAAAGCAAGCTACAAAACCAGATGCAACATTATTGCTTGAAATAGCAGAAATCTCTGCTTAGAGACATGCAGCAGAATTCATCCCTGTTGTGTGAGGTTCCCTTTGAGCTCAGTTGAAGTTACCTTCTTCTGGTGTGCACAGAAGTCTGAGTTTATTCACTAAACTGGTCTCACTAGAGGATTTTCCTTCTGATTTTATTTCTGCAGCTGTCATTGTTAATTGCTAGCAGTAATGTTAGGAATAAGAAGGCTTTACTGGAAAAAGGGTTTGACAGTTCAGTATTTACATTGCTGAATGGCTGAGCTGAGGAAACGCCCACCACTGCGAAAGTGTGGACTGATACCTTTAGTCTAGTGGAGATTATTAATTAAAAAAAATAAAAGAAAAATAATCTACTGACACTTTTTCTATTTAATGTTTTGGCCTCTGTTAAGAATAATTTTATAGTTGAAACAACGAAAGAAAATTGCTACTGCTGTTTCAATAATACATTCAGACCCCCCGTCTGTCTAAAATCCTATAATCACTTATTTTTTTTACAGTTTTTAATGCAAAACATTCTCTGTTTGTCAGTCTGTAATGTTTCATTAAGACTATGCTTTCCATAGGTTGATCTGGTTAAATGACATTGGTGTTCAGCAGTCAAGTGCAAGATGTGGATTTTTTCATCGTCTCTGAGTTCTGCCTTTCACACACTTTTGAGTCTTTTTCTGGCCTTAACCTGTTGCTTCCAGGATTCCTGGGTTTGGTCATATTGAAGCTATTTGGTTTTATCTCCCAGCAATGTCAGTGTGTATTTGCAGATATCCGTTAACACTTGCAATCTGTAGGATTTTTTTAGGCATAAATTGTAGGACACATCATTCTGTTGGATATAGATGTTGTGGTATGACAGATATCTTGTACTTATATAAGCATTTCAAATTTTACAATGCGTGGAGAACTTTACATTTCAGTGAATGAGGTATCAGTGATTGAATCCTGAAATCTCTGTATTACTTGTGTGAAGGGTTCATTTTCTGAATGGGTAGTGAGGCTTTCTATTTTTTTTTCTTGAGGTACTCTTAGCTGTAGGAACTAAGCTATAAAGCCCCCATACATATACAAATAAGTGCTGGTTTCAGAGACATTTTTAAGCTGACAGCTACTGCATGAGCAGTGTTTTATAAATAAGGTCCCAAAGAAGTGTATTTGGCTATATTGCTGTTCTTTTTTAATGCTAAAGTAAAGCAGCTCACATTTCTTCTCGTTTGCCAGTTGGAAGATTTGCACATTAAACATCGACATCCAAGTGTCCAGGCTGTGGCAATTTACAATGTATTTGTTATACTTGTACTTTAGAGAGAGAAACACAAGCTGAATCCAAACAGAAACCAGCAAATTAATGTGAGAAAAGTAAGAACAAGAAAAGAAGAGTGGGAGAGAAGGAAAATGGGCATTGAGTTCATGAGTGACGCAAAGAAAATGGAGCAGGCAGGAAGCATGAAAGAGGACAAAATGCCCAAAGGGTTTGTCATTTTGTTTTACTCAGAGCCCTGGTGCTTTGTTGCTTCCAGTCTTACAGACAAGTGCATCAGTTTACTGCGTTCACTAAAAGCCAAGCTGCACGACTGCTCATTACTAAAACAACTATTGCAGTAAAGGGATGAAGATCCTTTTGCTCCCTCTCTTGGGCTTATTTGATGGAGCATCCTTGACTTTGTATCTTTATGAACTCTCTGCTCAACTAATATTTACATTTCCCACTGTCTCTAAGCCTTTCCTGCAAAATTAATTGTGTGAACAAAATAAAAAGTGTTTTCTAACTTTTGGAATGGGTTTTCTCTGCTTTGGTAAAATATATTCTGCTGCATATTTGTGGGTGCTTGCAGTGTTGCTTTCCTTTTGCTGCTGCCGTTGTTGACTTAAAGCAGGCCTGATAAGTAATTATTATTTCAAACAATGGGCTGTCAAAATCATTGGCAATAACAATATGCCACCTTATGGCTACTAAAGAGCTTTGAAATCTGTAGAAAGCTCTTAAGGTTTTTTTTTTCCTTTTTTAAAGCCTGTGATACAGGAGGACATTCTGCATGCAGCTAGTATGCTGAAATATTTAAAACATTCAATTTCAGCCTTTTTATGCTGACTTGTCAGACTAATTTATTTTCAAGTAATGTTAAGCTGAACCGTGATTGTTTTGGTTGCATTTGTTCTTGTGCTTTCTGTGGAGTTACAAGGGAATGGTACTTGATAAACAGGGAGTCTGTTGCAAGAAAAAGAATTCTGATTGCATTCTTTTTAGCTTTTCTTGTGAGCTATTTAGATGATACCCTGTTACACTCACATTATCTGTTCTTCTGCATCCATTTACTTTAATTTTAGGTCCCATGCATCTGATGTTACAGATTATTCTTATCCTGCTACTCCGAATCATTCCCTCCATCAGCAGATAGCAATGCCTTCATATGGAGCAGGAGATGGTCCACAGTACATGGCAGCATCCCAAAGCCATGAGCATGAATACAGACCACCTTCCACCACTGTACGACATGCTACTTTAAACAGACCTCAGCAGCCACCTCCACCTCCACCCCAGCCTTCCGATGGTCAACATAGCTCAGTACCTGTGGTACCAGCAGAATATGGGTAAAACTCCTGATTTATTCTGGTGGATTCTTGACAAAACTAGAGGGATGCATGTTTTTCGTAACCATCATAACATACAATGCATACACACAAAAAGACCCCAAATACATTACTTGGATCCCTGGGGAGGACAGAAAAAATTGGTATGGTTTCCATGTATGAACTGAATTTAAGTGCAGAAATAGTGAAAGCAGAAATAATGAACTGTGTATTGAATGTGGTAAAATCAATATGCTTGTAAAATATTAAGGGTTCCTAATACAATATTAAAAAGGAGATAATTTTCCTTTAAAGTGAAAAATAGTTATAGTGTAATTTGAGTAATATTTTAAACTTCAGAAAAGGTGCAGAAAAAGTATCACTGAATGTGATTAACGTGGCAGTCTGTGTTGCATCCCTGAAATGACTTTTTAATGGAGCTTATGACAGAATGGGAAGGGATCTCCCGAGACACAGAATCAAGTTCCCTACTGCCATACAGAAGTCCATAATTCAGTATGTGAATTTATCAAACTCCTGTGTCGGTATTTTGCCTGAATGCATTCTGAAGAAAGGCTTGCTCCAGAGTACTGGCTCTCCAACAGCAAGAAAACATCTGTTTTCTAACCTGTCTGTGCCTGTTTGCTCTTTTGCTTGAAGAGCTTAAACTTTCAAGTTGTAACCCCAGGAAAGCTGTAGTCATTCTTGCCTGTGTTGTTTTAAACTCAGAGAGCCAAGGTTTTTCAGCCTCGCTTGATGCATCCTGGGATGGCATTTGCCTGATTCGTGACTCTATCATGCAGTAGATGACTCAGTTACGCTATGTTTGACTGCTCCAACCTGCATTTTCTCTGTTATTTCCAGTCTATAACAGAAATACTTGTGCTTAGTCCCCAGTGTATCACAGCTGTCATACATTGACATGTATCACTGAATGTCATCAGCAACTTTCATTCAACTCCTGTCTCCTGTATCTAGTTCTTTACCTACTTCATAACGCTTAACACTAATTCATTTTTTCCTGCTTAAGAACTTTTAATGGCATTTTAACAAAGAAATCTGCTCTTCCCTGTTCCTCCTTTTTAAAGTATCAATCAAATGTATCAATTTAATTAAATAATATTTAAATTGATAAACTTGACTGAAGAAGCACATGAGATGCATGATATAACTTTAGGTAAATCTTTCCGTTCATACTTCCCATTGTCCTCCATGCCTATCTTTTTTATTATCTCTTATTATTTGTTCTAACACTTGATCTTCTATGGAAGTGGTGCACATAGTCTGCAATTTTCTTGATCCCTTCTTCATCATAGGCATTGTACTGAATATTCTCACATAGTAGATGTTTAGTAACAAATACAGCTTTATACTTACCTAGGCAGGAGTATTAGGATAAAGTCTCACTTTGTGGAGTGCTGTAAGGACACTGCCTTTACCTTTGTCATCTGCCTTAAATCTGACTGTATAATCGGTATTTTACAATTTGTATGTTTATAATCACTTGCATATTTAATTTACCAGTTTAAATTCCTTTTTTTTTTTTGTTTGGCTGAGAGCAGTTTAAGAGTTGATGATTCTGTAAGTCCTAATTTTCAATGTGTAAATGTTCTTGTTCTGTTTTACGTAGGATGATTCCAGCTCAGATGGTGGATTATTACAATCCTACAGGTCCTCCCCCTCCTCCTCCCCCCCCTGTGATTCCTTCAGCACAAACTGCATTTGTTAGCCCCCTTCAGCTTCCTGTGCCACCTTCCCATTCCGGACTGGTAACTGGCTCTACATATGCAGCTGCTCATCCTCCTCCTTCTAGTGGGCTTGTTGTCACTGCTCCTCCCCCTCCGGGCCCACCTCCTCCCCCTCCGGGCCCTCCTGCGGCAGGTTCGTCTGTCTCTTCTTCCCCAATGCACGCCCCTCTGGCTGCGGAGGCAAAACGTCATGAACCTGCACAGCCGCCAATCAGCGACGCACGGAGTGATCTTCTTGCTGCCATTCGAATGGGTAAGTGACCACTGAGTTTGAGTTTTAGCTGTTTCCTTTCTTATTTTTTTTTTATTCTTTGTTCAATGAAAGGACTGTGTTTTCAAGTGATCCGAGTTCATGGCTTCTGTTTCCAGCTGGGCAGGATGTCATTAAGGGAGTATTTAACCATGCACCTATTACATTTGTCAACCTTGACTTCGGATTTTTTCCTAATACCTAAAGATGTACAGCTTTGTCAAACATGTTCTAGCGTTTGTGTGGACGTAATCAAATGAAAGCAGTACTTGTGTGTTCATTATGTAGAGTAGTCCGTAGATGTGCATGGATTTTTGCTTCAGTTCAGAACTGAATTATCCAACACCAGGCTTCAGCCCACTGTTTTGCTGGGGCTTGTTTTGTTTTGTGGTGGTGGTGTTGTTTGTTAACCATTAACTAATGGCTGTTTCTGACTTTGCTTACAATATGGAGCTGTGAAAACTTCAATCTTTTGATCAAAAGGACCCATATAGTCATGAATATTTAGTTTTATCATATTGTTGGCAGTTTTAGAAGTCTAGAAGTATTCAGTTTCTGAGAATGGATTCCAATCTGCCTTTTTTGTCTTTCTCCCTTGCATAGGGAGGCTCTCTAACTCAATGGTTCCTTCTTATTTTTTCCTTCTTCATTAATATATTGTTAGAGTACAAAAAACCTCACCAAATAACTATGAAATTTAAAGTCTCTTATGCAGCAAACTTAGTCTGAGAGTACTTGTCTCTACAGGAATTCAGTTGAAGAAGGTGCAGGAGCAACGTGAGCAGGAAGCAAAGCGAGAGCCTGTTGGAAATGATGTGGCCACCATCCTTTCAAGACGCATTGCCGTGGAATACAGCGATTCTGATGATGATTCAGAATTTGATGAGAACGATTGGTCAGATTGAGCCTGGTCCAAGCCCAGTGGCAAGGTCATGAAATACTTGGCTTCAGTGATTGCTTTCTTAGCAAGATGTAAAGCGGGCATTGACACATTTTAAAGGTGTAGTGATCGAAGTGCTACAATGGAATTGGTATTATTCAAATGCTGTAGCTTAGCAACTCTGGTAATAACGATGTGATTATGCTTATGCAGATCAGAATCTTGTCTTACTTTCAGTATTTACCGCATAATACTTAAGTGCCACTAAATGTAGCAAATCATGTGCTGCGTGCAAAATACGCTGCAGTTGTTGCACTGTTACAGAACCAGCATTTTATTTTACTTTCCTGATCTTGAAGGGATAAAATATTTTTTTTTTTGACGTTACATCTTACTCTTTTAATTATGTAAGCAACTTAGGTACTTGTGAATTGATCTGGTTGTTAGTCTTTGAGGGCAGTTAACTATGTGACTGGGTGAAGTGTTGAGTCCCATAAGTATGACTTTTAGCTTTTTTATTAGTTACTAATTATGCCTACCTTAGTCTACTTTTAATCATTTCTGGGCTTAGTTTTTTTCCATACAGAATTGATTTTATATAATACTTTTTATCTTAAAAATGTAGCAGATGATGAAATGTATGCGTTGAAGAATGAATTCACATGATCAGAAATGAACATTTTGTGAGCAGACAAGGATCAGTTTGTAGCAGTACTGGCCTGAGGTTGCTGACTGCTTGTTGGGTAGAGTGCTGGCAGCCTTGGATAGGGATGGGATGCACGTCCATGTTACAAATAGAAGTTAAAATACCTGTAGAGCTTTTCAGTTTTATGATACAGATGAACTAAATGCAAAGACTTCAGGGCAGACCTGATTGAAGCCATGTGGTTATTGCGGTGTACAAATGTTGCTCTGTTACTGCTGAAGAACTTTTGTCAGTCTAGGTCTAGCAATCAGATACCTTTCACAAGTATTAAACTTGGTCTTTATGCCTGTCCATATAAATGTTTGTAAATAAGTTTTGTTGTTGTTGATTTGTACATGTATAGTCATGACAGGTTATTTTCTGTTTCCTGTAGCATGTTTACTCAAAACTACTATTACTTCGAATGTATTTCTTTCCCAGTACATCTCATTGATAAAGCATTGGCAGTTAAAACAGTTTTAAGGCTGTTAAGTACTATGCCATGTATATATACACGTGTTTTTTCCTTCCCTAGGAACAGTTTTCTTTAAAAATAATTACTTTTTTTTTTCACAGTACAGTATTAATTTTTTTTTTTCCTCTCTTCTGGACTGTGAGAGTCAGGTCAGTCAGCTTTGTCAAATGGGGTTTTAAAAATGCATTCATAGCAGAGGAAGAGTTCTTTCTGTACCAGATGACTGTTTTAATCTTTGTAACTGAAGTCTGTGTAATTCCAGGTCTAACATTTGGTAAAGCTTCTTTGTTCTGTCAGGCCCTGTCTGGTTTGGTTTTTGTTTTTGTTTTGGTTTGTTTTTTTTAAAAGGTATGTAAAATAAAAAGAGAAATGGAAGATAATTACCGAACTTGTGTTTACACACTTAGGAGTTTTAGTCCTGCGAATGTAACAGTCTTAATGCAATGTTTGCATGCAGGCTATTGGCTACTTCATTGCTGCTTAATCTGCGTATGATTTTCCAATCTGTGGTGGCTGTCTTTATGGCAGGGTGGTAATGCTGCCTCAATGTTGGTGTTAAAATTTATCACATAAAGTAGGACCAATCTCTGCATAATGGTGAGCAACTACAGCTCTTGTTAACTGGTGGCAGCTGAAGGTGCTCATCTCTGCTTCAGCTGGAGCTGCTTTAGACTTTGTCTTAAAATACAGAGCTGAAGTCTGCTTTGGTTTGTGTCCCACAGTCTGAGATCTTTGTCCACTGCAGAGGACAGAATTTAGGCCATAGGCAGATCTTGGTTTACATCGGTCTGAGAGATGGTTCATTCTGATCATCACGATGTGCTTGAAATGATTCTTTGGGTGGGTAGGCCAAAAGTGCAACTCGGACTGCAGTGTTACATCCCTGATAGGTGGGGAGAGTACTCTCAGTATTCTTTTAATCCATGCTGAAATGAGATATGTCAGCAGAAAATTTCCCAGTCTAGTGAAACTTGATATGACAGAAGATATATTTTATGAGCACAGAAGGTAGGTGTGTCTGAAGTTTTGAAATTTATGTTAATTTCAAGTAATAAACATTCACCAAGCAATCAGTTGTGACCAGTTAAGATAGTGTAGATTTTTCAGTCATAGTAGCCAACCTGTTTTTCTGAACCTACAACGTTGTAATTTTCCTTTTGGTATTTTATTAATAAATTGTGAACGGAAAGTAGTGATGTAAACTAACATTATTCTAGGCTGTTTTTATCAGTTTTATCATACTTTGGGTTGTGAATAAGTAAGAAATATGAATAAAATCTCACTTTCGACTGTGTCTTTCTTTGTTAACATTAGTAAGATTTTGCTATTAATCTTTATCCCTTATGAGTAAATAATGGAAGTGAAACATATTGTAAGGCTTTCAAATGCTATCTGTGATACCAGGAATCATCATTTTACCAGGATGGAGGGTAAAACTCTACAAAACCAGACTCCTTTAAGGTACTTCTTCTACTTCTCTGGACATGCATACTTATTTGTTCCTTTGCACCTTGATTCAAGCTCCATGTTGAAGTTCTTGGCTGGTATAAACAGGTATTAATTTTCAGTGAAATGTAATAAACAGCAGCTTTACTCCCAGAAAGAACAGGGCAGGATGTATGAGTTGTGTTAGCAAGCCCCTCTTCCCACTTTTTTAATAAGAGTCTTTGTAGGTTAATGACACCACGCACAATGTGAGTGCAAACCCATGTCTGCCACTACAAACATAGCTGTGTAATTTACAGTTAGACCACTATATTAAATTGGTTTATGTTGTTCTTCCAATATGACATGATAAACCAGTTGGGCCATATAGTAGCCTAATTGTAAATTAAGCAATTTGTTTATGCATCTTAGACTTGGTTGTTCCCGGGGAATATGACTTCATCTTTAATCTGTTCAACTGAAAATTCCAGTTCCTCTGATGCTTGGTTCTTATTTTGGTGAAATTTTCATCTTTGATTTGAACTAAATTCGGGTAATTTAGAGCAGAGACACCCATTCCACACAAAAGTGGAACATATGAGCGAGCAATTTTGGTTCAAAGGCTACTGTAGTAAAGCATTTTTAACTGCTCATTTATCAGTTGGGGTTGGAGTTAGGACTGATGATTGCTCAGTACAACTCGCAGTGGTTGTCTTTTGAATGCTAAAAATGTTTCCATGCGACTATAAATTGCATCACTTGGATTTTTAGGTATTTCTGCTTTCTCGGCACTAAGATGAACTGCATGAAGAAAAAAAACAAACCTTTATTGTAAGAGAGCAGCACGCTATTCAAAATGATCTCTAAATTGAGCTCGTTTGTGGTATGCAGATGGAGTTGGGAGGAAGAGAAATGACTCTGGAAAATTGATTCTTGTGATGCGTTTTGCAGATATGCTGTGTCTCATGTGCCAGGAATTGTTTTAGTACAATTGTTTTAGAAAAGGTGTTTCCTTCCACTTGAAACAGTCCACCTAAGGATACAGCAGATGTGTAACTTCTAAAAATGTTTAAAATCTTGCTGTAAACTGAACTGAGTACAAACCCGATGGTAATGAAAATTTCATTAGAATCTTGTGGCTGGAAGCTGAAGGTGCATGAGTTCAATCTTGAGCTGAGGTACTATTTCCTAGCAGCAGAGTAAACATAAATATAAATATTAGATCATCTTATCCAAAGATGGCTTTGACAGCAAATTATTTTATTTTATTATTTTTTTTTAAGGTGACATTACCCTTTTTCCATCTGAAAAACCAGCCAAACACATCCAACCTGCTCTATAGTCTGGGCTGGGAAGAGTTTCCTGCCCAGCGTGGGGGGCAGCCAGCCTGAGCTGTTAATTCTGAGTCTGGATGCACACACGCAGAAGTCTGAGGATTTTCGGCATCTTGAGGCACCTCTGTATTCACCTACTTAAGCATTGTCAGTGTGCTCAGTGCTGTATGGGGAGTGAAAATGTATTATGAACCCTGGTAGAATCCCGTAGGCCCTGGCATCTACCACAAAATAGTCAAGAGTTTGTCACTGAGCAACCTTCCCAATTCTGTGGGACATAAAAGGAAGTGTGGGCACTCCAGAAGGACTGCAGCTTTCCAATCAACCATTATTGTTCATTAGAGGTGAGCAGAAAGAATGGGAACACTGGAAAGAAGTCCTTTAAGTACGAAACAGGGAGAAGAAATTTCATACTTTGCTTTCTGTAGTAGTAGGTGGAAGAAAAGGATGATTTCTCATGTGCTACTGTAAGTTTGCAGATGAGACTAAGCTGGGCGAAAAGTGTTGGTCTTCTTGAGAGTGGAAAGACTCTAAAGCGGGACCTGGACAGGCTGAATTCATGGGCTGAGGTCAATTGTATGAGCTTCAACAAGGCCAAGTGCTGGGTCCTGCACTTAAGTCACAATAACCCCATGCAGCACTACAGGCTTGGGGATGAGTGGCTGGAAAGCTGCCAGGCAGAAAAGGACCTGGGGGTGTTGGTGGACAGCAGGATGACCATGAGCCAGCAATGTGCCAAGGTGATCAACAGCATCCTGGTTTGTATCAGCAATAGTGTGGCCAGCAGGACCAGAGAATTGATACTTCCCCTATACTCAGCACTTGTAAGGCTGTACCTTGAATACTGTGTTCAGTTTTGGGCCCCTAACTACAAGAAGGACATTGAGGCACTGGAGCGTGTCCAGAGAAGGGCAACAAAGCTGGTGAAGGGTCTGGAGCACACGTCTTCTGAGTAGCTGCTGAGGGAACTGGAGTTGTTTAGCCTGGAGAAGAGGAGGCTGAGGGGAGACCTTATCACACTCTACAACTCCCTGGACGGAGGCTGTAGTGAGGTGGGTGTGGGTCTCTTCTCCCAAGATAACAAGTGATAGGATGAGAGGAAATGGCCTCAAGGTGGGCCAGGGGAGGCTTAGATTGGATATTAGGAAAAATTTCTTCACCAAAAGGGTTGTCAAGCACTGGAACAGGCTGCCCAGGGAGGTGGTGGAGTCACAATCCCTGGAGGTGTTTAAAAGACAGGTAGATGTGGCACTTAGGGACATGGTTTAGTAGTGGACAGGTTATGACTGGGCTCAATGATCCTGAAGGTCTTTTCCAAGCTTAATGATTCAATGATCTGTAAATTTCTCTGGAGGAAAGTGTTTTTATCTGTGGTTGACATATCTGTGTGGAAAGCAGTCTTGTAAGTTTGTGCTGGACTGGGCTTCTGTTCGGCTGCATAAGAAAATAAGTAGCCCTTAAGATGTTCTCAGCTAAATTTAGTAGTCCCTTTAGAGATTAACTCTTCCTGCTGGAGATAAGTTCTTATCTGATTAGCCAATGCAGGAGGTACTTCTGTGCTTTTCTCTTGGTAGGGGTCACATGCAGAGTGCTGTGGAGATTAGAGCTGAGGGCACTGGTTCGGTTGTCTTTCCGAGGCTCTAAGCATTTCCAGTTGCTAACACGCTGTCACACCACGTGAAAGTGATCTGCCCTGGTTAGCAGTCGCTCACATTGCCAGTGCAGCGTAGGTTAAAGGAAGAACGGAAAGGCTGGGAATCTGACAAAGTTACCATGATGCCAGTTAATGTTGGGCAGTCTGTCCTATCTGTCCTCAAAAGGAACCCTAAACTGGAGTCCCACCAACTCTGCTGAGGGAGATGGCAGAAATACCTGTTTTCTCTGTTTTTCTTGAAAATCAAGTTGATACATCTGTTGCTCAGTTTCCTGGGTAGTCCTGCTGTTGATGTTCTGTTTCTGTAGCAAATTTAACTTTCTGGTCCCTTACCAGTTACCTTTCCCTGATGTGCTGGATGGCCTGCACCACTGCTTTTCACCCTTTACAAACTGGATGCAGTCCCCAGCTTTTATAGAAATGCCTTTACTCTTCTGAAGTCAGTAGCCCAGTGCTGATTTGCAGCTGCAGCCTGTCCCTCTGCAGCCTTGTGTCTTGACTCTCTTCCTCCTGGTTTTTAATAGGTGCTTTGTATGTCACCAGCCAAGGGTTTTCCCTTTCACTGTGTTAGCAGGACTTTAAGTTTGGGTGGTTGGCCATGGTTTCTGTCCCTGAAGAGATTCTTGTTCTGTGGCTGTGCTGGTAACGGTGTTACGGGGTGCTGCTTCCAGATACAGGACCTTTCTCCGTGGAGGATGATGGTAGTAGTAGGATTGCTTATCATAGGCTTATCTGAGTGATGAAACTTGAATATTTCAGAAGTTACTGCTCACTCCAGCCATGTGAGACCTCACCTTAACTTCGCTTGGGATGTTCTTTCAGGTTTGTGTATTCATTTTCCCTGGTCTGGTTTTGTGGTTTCAACTACACCTGGATTGGTTCATTTGTCTGTTCTGTTTGGGTTTCCTTCCAAATGTAGCATGCTTTTTAAAACTTTTTTTTTCTTAGGGTGCCTTCACGCAGGTGGCTAAACTGCTCCTGATTGCCATTAGGGTGCATGTTATTTCTGTATTTGAGGGAGGATTTTACTTTGTTTTGTGTTCCCAGATGACTACCACAGGAACACTTTCAAGCCTGTAAAAGCTTCCTCATGTATTTATTACTATGTGATTTCTCTTCATGGCACAGAAGTTTTAACGACTTACAACAGTTAATGAACTTTTTGAATTGTGGTGAAGAACTCCTGTATAGAATTATCAAAATATTTAATCTAACTGTGATAGGAGAGCATTAACGTGTGTAATGTATGCAGTGCTACGTTGCAATTTATAAATGTCAGCGATTCCTAGGAGAATTTGGAGTTTACATAAACTGGTGGATCCTGCTGGCTCGTTGCTTTTCCCAGTGACCAGTCACTGATTTGCTGTAACTGTTGAAAACCATGTTGTGACATTTCACTTTTTTTTTTTTGAAAGGCAAGATAGCCACCTTGTACCCAAATGACTACTATTAGACAAATTCCTAAATGAAAAAAACTTAGTTACCTCATTTCTGTTCATCCTCTCTATTCTCATCAAAACCCCTGGTGACTCTGCTTTTTAAATTATTTAAGAGCCATCTTCACTCTTTAAGTTGACATTGTCTGTCTAGGAAACCGCATTTAGGTCTACCACATGCTCCAAGTAAAGGATGTTCCATCTCTTTCCTGTGGTGCCCCTCCTGACCTATATTCCTTGCTATGTCTCTAGAATTTATATGAATTATGCATATGGCATCATAGATTTACTTCATACTTTGCCAAAAGAGATAATAAATCCTCACTTTAGGGATTTTCAAACCTTGTTAAAATATACGGAATCATGAGGATGGTCTGGTTGTAATGCTGCTTCTTATAGTGGTACCAGAGATAAAACATTGAAGTACAGGATGCCTCACTTAAATGAGGAGAATAACACCACAGATCCGTGGCATTCTTCTGTCTCTTAAATATGAGGTAGGAAAATACAGATTTATTTTTTTTTTTTTTAGGGCAGTGATGGGGAAGAAGAGAAAGGCCAGGATTCTTCCTGTGCCAAACAATAGGAGAAGATATTTGGTGAATAATTGATGATACTTCTCTTTGTTTTATTTTATCTGCATACAGAAACACTCCCTGAATGGTGAGGCTAAATTTTAACCTTCTCCCTGAAGACCCCCTTATCTCTTTTATTCTCTTCACCTTGCCCGTTGCGGTATGTAATGACTTTTCCATTCAGCCATCTGCCTGCCTCAGCTTGTATTTCCTTCACTGATCAGACGAGACATAGGAGTGCAAACAGCACTGCCTCGATACCTGATTAGGATGGAGAGGCTTAAGTTGATATTTAAATAGTAAGTAAGTCTTTTTTAAAATTCATGGATGCAGGAATTATTAAAGGAGCCTGGAGAACTGGGAGTGTTTTCTGCTCAGGAAGCAAACACGGATGTTTCATGGTGGTAGGATATTTAAGGAATATGTAGGTAAAGTGTACTCCTAAAGTGCAGCACTATTTTAAGGCTTCAAGGTGTCAGCTTTGCAGGACTGCTGCAATTACCAGCCTGCTGCAGGCATTGCTTCTCTCTGGGTTTTGGGCAGCAACCATTTACTCTCGCCCATCTGTTTGAATGCTAACAGAGGTCCCAATGCTGTAGAAAAGTCTGTTGTCTCAAGAAGCATAAGTGAGATGGGAATGGAGAGAAAGTGGGACGGCAAGAGTAAAGTTTACTCCTGGATACAGTGGTCATCTTGGCAGGACAGGACTGAAGTTACCGCAGGCACCCGTAATCTGTTAGCACAGAAGTTAAATAAAACAATGTAGAACTTGAAAGCTCTAGGTCTTTAGACAAATAGCATGGGAACTGTCTCACCTCACCAGACTTCATGCCTCCGTTTTTCCATTTAGAGCCCAAACCAGAGAGATGAAGGCAAGGAGAGTCCCTAATAGCATGACTTTCCTTCCACAGAGATTGCCTTGAGATTTACAGATAAGTGCTCTACTGGAAATAGGCGAACCACAGCCTAAACAGCCTTCATGTCAACTGGTTGGTCCAACCATGTCCATGTTACTGAGAAGTGGCTCCCAAAGGGCTCGAGAGCAGTGGTGCTGGTCAGCACTAGCCAGGTTTTGGGAGTTCTGCTTCATGCAAACAACACCTGCAGCTGCAGGGAGAGGGGGCTCCGTGCCTAGCTGTGTCCAGGAGGAATCGAATTCATGCACTGCTCCATTAAAGCATGGCAAGCGGGAACAAGCAGCTCTGCTTCAAAAGAGCTTCTGATCCGAAGTAAAACACTGGCATGGGCAGTGCCTGAGCGGTGGCTCTGATCTATATGTGACTGCTGGACAGCCCTGTTTCCACAGCTGTTTACCCTTCCCCACCGTGCTCCCTCCTTCCTGTCCACTACTGTTCTGGCCCTTCAGCATCGCGCATTGCTCAGCTTGGGCGAGGCAAACACCCGTCCCCGATGCGCTGAGCGTCTGGAGAGCGTTGGCAGTTGCTGAAGCAGCATTGCCCATGAGGGAGCGTTTCCCAAAGCAGCGTGGTGCAGCACATCTCCTACGCAGCTCATGTAGCAGCCCAAACAGGCGCCTTCGCTGCAGCTTATCCTAGAAAAGGAGCCAAGTAGCATTAACTAGATAGTAAAGATCTCTCAGCTGGCAACTGTGCTTTAGTATTTGATTAAAATACAAGACCAGGTAATGAAGGAAGCATGACAATGTTCAAATGTGTTTATTCCTCAGTTAGGCATTCCCTGACCAACTAAATGCTGTTTTACCAAGAGGCATTTGGCTCCTACAATGCTGCAGTGGTGGCAGGAGAGCTGCAGGAGGGCCCTGGTAGCTTCTGTCCTGCTTGACTCTGCTCAGTGTCTGGGAAAACAATAAATTTGAGGCTCCTTCAATTCTTTGTGTGATCTTGTTAAAACCCGAGGAGAAGTCTTCCTTTGGCAGCAATGGAGCCGTGCTAGGCTTCTGTCTTCATCTGGTACCCGAAGCCTTAAAATCCTGACAGGACAAGGAGGTGCTATGTAAGATTTTTATCTCCAGCAACCACCAGGTGAGAGGGACCGTCTTTCTGTAGAAAGATACTGACCTCCAGTGGACAAATGGGGCAATCATAAGAGTTTATTCTAATTAAACTTTGGCTGTATCACAACCCGCAAATAAGATGAAGTTGAAGACCTGGAGATTCACATACTTCACTATTCCCCAAACTCTCAAATCCTTTACTTCTCTATACAACCACAGAGCAAATATTCCTATGTGCCTTGGTGAAGTTTCAGTATCTTTAACACTGCTGATCATCAATAAAACAAGGTCTTTTCAACTGCTTTCCCCCTCATTTTCTGTGGAAGCACAGCCTGTGCGGACAAGTGTTCTGAAATGAGAGAAACCCAGTGGTTATGACATGATCTAGAGCGAATGCTGCTCTACTGATTTGGTGGCTTCAGGAGGACAAAGACCCAGGGAGCTCTGCAGATCTCTCAGCTGTTTGCTCCTCTCTCCGTAACGGAGGGGTGCTGTGGTAAAGCAGGCGTACAGCAGCATCTCAGTGCGTGTGTGTGCTGACTTCTGGAGGCCGAGCCCACCCGCTCCTGTCGAAGCTGGAACAAGGCAGAGACTCTGAAATGAAAAAACGCTGTGAAGCTAAAAGCACCAAAGCAATGAGATGTGACAGCTGGGGAAGTGACTGCACCCTGCTGAGCTCCTGCTGGTCGATGTCCTCACAAGGCCTCTGAGCCTGCCCTAGCTGAGAGGTGAAGTGACTCTGCAAAAGGAAGAGGACTCCAGGGAATTTGGGAGAGCTGGGTGAACTGCAGCAGCTTAGTGGTGGATGTTTTAAGCTTTTCATTCACAGAATCACAGAGGGGTTGAGATGGGAGGGGACCTCTGGCAGTACCTGGTCCAACCCCTCTGCTTCAGCAGGGCCACCTAGAACTGGTTGCCCAGGACCATCTCCAGATGGCTTTTGAATGTCTCCACAGATGAAGACTCCACCACCTCTCTGGGCAACCTGTGTGAACCTCTTGGTCACCCTCATTGTGAAAAAGCATTTTCTGATGTTCAGAGGGAACCTCCTGTGCGTCAATTTGTGCCCGTTGCCCTCAGTTGTGTGCTTGAGTCCTGCAGAAGCCGAGCATCTCTGCTCACCCAGTGTGGTGGTGTAAATGCAGCACTTCAGCAAAAAATGGTAAAAGTCCTTCTTTCTTCAGGGAGGAGTGTGTATGGCTGGCAATGGATGTGCTGTTCTGCTTCCCACTTACACAGTAATAAAAATCACTACATAAAAACAAATTAGTTGTACAGACAGCATTTGCACAGCAGGTTTCATCATTGGGCTTCTGGTGGCTGTAGCTGACTAAGATGAATCCAGAAAACCTTGGTTGGTCATCTCCAGCCTTGCCTGGGAGATGTGCTTTGAGTTTCACCATGCTGAGAGGTTTTTCCAAAGCCCATCAGCAACCTAACGAGAAGTAACCTGAGGGCCTTGTTGTGCTTGAGGAGGCTATTTTATTGAGAGGAGAGTGCAGTGGTTGCTTTTTAGAAAAGGACTGGAGGGTCAGCGTGAGTTTTTGGCAAGCCCAAGTTTTCTTTGTTTTGTGAGCAAGCACATATTGGGATGGGGAGCTAATTGGGAACATATTCTGCTAGCTAAGAAGGGAAGTGCATTCAGCTGCAATGCTGTTTCCTTGGACTCCCATACCCCTTTCGTGTGGTGGGAATGAGTCTTAGTAGCAAGCCTTTCCTCTGCCCTTTTGTAGGATCAGGGGATAATTGAGGCAGGAGGTCTCTGGTGCAATGTCCTGCTCCCCTCTGGTGAACAGGTAAGGGGATAATTCTTCCCCTGGGACAGTGATGGTGAGTGATGCATTTTGCAGTGTGGCTGCAGTGTACGTCAGTCCTCCTCTCATGAGAAATCCATGCCAAATTTTCCTTAGGATGCTGGATGATGTGTCCGTTGATGTGGGTGTCAATGCGCAAAGGCCTAAACAGATTTCATTGGGTGCATTATTGTCTGGAACTTGCCAATAAGTCAGTCTGCTGGTATGAGAATAGATCAACACTCGAATGACAACTAATCTATGTTGTGAAATGTATTACAGAATCTTTAATTTACATAGAGATGAAGCCTGCTTTACAGGGAGTGGAAATCAATAGTGGCTTTTATATCATCCTCTGGGCAGAATATTAAATCTGAAACTCCATAATATCTAAACTGCATGAAGAGATTACAAACCAATAGCACTAATAGCACAGAAAGGATCGTTTTTTCCTTTCTTAATAAATTTGATATATCTGCAGTTTCCAGGTGGGGGTTTTTGTTCTTTCAGAACAAGAAATGCGTTGTAGGCACTATCATTTTATTAGTGATTGGGGTTATGGCCAGAAGTGTGCGCTGCCAGGTGGTGTATGAACACAGAAAGCAAATGCATTCCCCGCAGTCAAACCTGAATCTGGGGGGGTTGGTGGGCAGCACAGGAGCCTCAACCATCTCTTAGTTCAAAGCCCACCCGTGAGCAGGGACATTCACCATGGACCAAACGGTACTCAATTTAACGCTGTGATGATACCGAGCAGGGAGTGGGTTCAGAGTAAAAGCAGCCAGCTCAGCAAAGGCAGCACTGCCAGTGCGTTCCTGTAGCACGTGGGTGATTCTCAGTGTCCAGCCTGTCTGTGGTCTGGGTCTGCCCACAGAGGAGCCCGCAGCATCCACCTGCATCGTGCTGTGGGAAGGTGTTGCTGCCGCTTGCTGCTGTTGTTCCTTCCTCCGAGCCGACAGGAGCATTTCGCAGTCTGCTTCAGCCGCTCGGCTCTTTCAGGCTCTATTTTTCTACAATTTACTTTGATCTTGAATAGACGGGAAAGGTTACAATGAAAGAAAACATTTCCCTCAGAACAATGTCTCTTTCCAAAGGCTTGTCACAACATGAAACACAATTAAAATTGACTGAACGCCCACAGTCGGTACATAAAATCTTGCGCTGTGCGGTTTATGGTGATTCACAGTAGCAGAGCACATGAAGACGATGCACCAGATACTGACGCTCCCTGGCTGGATCTCTGCAACTTCTGCAAGTCCGAGCTGCAGCGCTATTTCTCCTCCCCCACTGATACTCTCTTTTCTTCTGTATGATGAGTACAGTCATTAGTCCAAGATTAACTTTATTCAGACTCTTCATATCACTTTTTCCTCCTCTGGTTTTAATTAGCTTTGCACAACCAAGTTAGGTCTGTCTTAAATCTGCTGTACTTGAACTTACAAAGAACCAGCAGGTGTGAGAGGGTGAAAGGAGGGGGAGGAGAACAGGGGGAGGATACGCTGGGAGAAGTAGGGTTGGTTGGAGAAGAAGGTGTGGGGAACAGCTAGGCCAGGGGGCTACAGCTGAAAATTGAGAGATCTGGGGAGTTTGAAAGGATAGAGCTGGAATTTCTGGCACCAAGAATGGAGAAACCTGGTACAAAAAGTCAACCAAAGGACAAGATGCAAGCATGGCTTGGAGAAGGTGGGCAAAGGAAAAGTGTGTGATGGAAATGGGCAGGGGCGTCTGTGCCTCCTAGAAAAATCATTGCTGTGCCCTGAAGTGGAACCCAAGAGCCCTTGAAAAGGTCTTGGGAAGCAGAGGCAGAGCCTATTTCTCCGTGTCTTACTGAACTGAAGATGGCCACGGGTTGCTGCTTACATAAAGAACATCAAGGTTGCAGCTGGACTTCCCCTTGAGGTGGTAGTGTCGGGTGTGTGATGAAATTTGGGAAGGCTTTTCAGGCAGGCTGTTTTAATAGCTTGGAAAATTAACTTTTCGTACTACTTATAATGGTTTCCAAGTGAATTACTCAGAATGATGACTTTTCTAGACTAAAGTTTTCCTCAGAATTTCTTGGAGAATAGAAATTAAAGTGTTGAGCCAGCTTGGTTAATAACCTGCAATGCAGCTTTTGTGTGCACAGCAGATACAAATATAGACAGGCTTTTTCTTCTTCAAAACTACGTCTCTACTGCAGCATTTAAACCCTATATCTACTTTGCATTCCTCATTTCTCATGCTGTCATGGGGAAGTAATTTGATTTCTTTGGTTGTGCCCTATCTAGGCAAGCAAAATACAGAAGAAAGCTTTAGCTTTTGCAACTTCCATTAAACAGATTGATGTTCTATAGAAAAGAGAGCAGATTTTGATACTACTTTTTTAAAAAAGATGCAGCCCATTTAATTAGTGATTTCAATGAATTATTTCTTTCAAGGCAATTTACTTGCTTCTATCCACAGAAAATTCTATTGAAGTGCCCAGAGACTGCAAATTGTACAATTATCGTATCTTCCTAGCTCTGCAGATCTCTAGCCAAAACAAATTCCAGGGTTGACATTTTAATTTGTATTTGCATTTCAGCTCTGCCAGATGACAGCAGTTTCTTGAAGTGAACTAGACCAAAAAAACCCCTCATGTGAACAGGTGGTAAAAAATACGCCAGACAGCCTTCATTTCATTATTCTGTTCCTCAATTGCTTTCCCAAAAATTATTCGTTTTTAGGATTTGATGTGTAGATGCTTTGCTGCATTTCCATTCACTTCTAGTGACGATCTGCTTTCTGTGACGAGAGGCTGCCCCGTGCGGGGTGAACAGGGTGCCCCACCACAAAGCGTGTATTTGGCACACCCATGGCAATGTCCAGTTGTTCCTGGTCCACTAGCAATTAAATAGTTTAGGATCACCGTAAGACTGGACCTGAAAAAAAATGTGTGCACATCAAAACGTGTCTTTTTTCTTTCAGACACTTCAGTTTATTTAGTAAAATGTCACCTCTTCCTCCAAATGGTACTTCGCTTGTAACTACTGAAGGTTGGAAGTTTCAGCCATGGAAGTGTGGCTTAAGAATAGCAACGGGCAAAAGTGGAATCAAGAGCAGCCAGAAATGATACAACATCACCTGTACTTCTATAGCAAATATCTGAAAAGCTCGTGGCACCCAGCATCCACTGAGAATATAAATACTTCTGAAAAATCTGATTTACATCAGACATTATGGAAGTGTTCTTAATCATCTTCATTTAAGGACCCTAACAGTTGCTGCACTCTTAAATTGATGAGAAGGGGCACAGCATTACAAAGCCATCTGCTCTCTGAAAGCAGATGATTTAACAGAATCACAAAATGTTAGGAGTTGGAAGGGACCTCAAAAGATCATCCAGTTCAACCCCCTGCCAGAGCAGGATCACCTAAACTAGGTCACACAGGAATGTGTCCAGGAGAGTTTTGAATGTCTCCAGAGAAGGAGCCTCCACAACCTCTCTGGGCAGCCTGGTCCAGTGCTCTGTCACCCTTACAGTAAAAAAGGTTTTCCTTATGTTCACATGGAACCTCCCATGCTCCAGCTTGCACCCATTGCCCCTTGTCCTGTCATTGGACATCAGAGAGAAGAGCCTGACTCCTTCCTCCTGACACTTGCCTTTTTTTGGATTTGCTGTGACATTGGTGATGCAAATATGCAACAAAGCCAAAACAGTGACTCAGCACTGGATCAAGTATGAGTTACCACTGGGCAGCAGCACCTGCAATGTCTGGTGACTTTGGAGGAAACCGAACCATCCAAAGAGGAAGTGGGGATTTGAGAGCCGCGTTCTCTGTCAAGGGTGTTTCAGGCCCATGCATGACTCTGAACAAAGGGTGCAGATGGCACATTGCCATAAGTTTCTTATTGCTTTATGTTGAAGAGGGGTTCAGGGTTTCCGTTTTCTCTCTGCGTGCCACCTCATGATGCTCTCTGTGTCTGCGCTGACCTTTGAGAGCCCAGGTCTACCGCATGTTCAGTATTTTTCCTTTTTTATTTTTAATTTTTAGCCATCCTGTAGACTCCCCAGGGGTTCCTTCAGCCGTGGGCTCTGGCTGTGCCCCAGCTGCCGCTGCCAAGCCATTCAGCACGATCCTCTGTGCTGCTCACATCAGGTAGAAGATGTTCAACAGAGCCCGAGGATGGCCTGTGAAATGCAAATCACTCTGCCAGGCAGGAGAGTGAAAGCAAAGCAAATGAGGGTGTCTTCTAATTAAATGTAATGACAAGGAGGCCAAAAAACATCCCCTGCTAATTCTTGAACTGTGCTGGCAGGAGGCAGAGAGAAAGCAGAAACAAGGGAGACCTGCCAGAACAGGTAAAGAAGGGGAAGCCAGGACAAAAAGGGAGGTGGCACCACAGCTTGTCCTGCACAGCCCACTCCAGGCTGCTCGCACCAGGACTGCCTCGCTGCACCCTCGGGTCCTCCAGGCCCCACTGCTCGGCTTCTCCTCGGGAAGGTTACATGAACAGTGTCTGTCTCTCCTCAGTGGCAACTCTTTTAGATGAGCTAGCACTGGTACTAGCTGCTCTGGTTTTAATATTTCCCTAATTCTTGCAGGAATATGCATGCGCCTGAGATAATTTTAGTAATGTAGTTTCCGTAATTCCTTTTTATTGGTGCTATCAAGCTGAGGAAAAGCCTTACTCTCCTGAGAGCTGTACTCATAAAGCAAATCTTCTTTCTTCATTTTATTTCAGTTTTCTTGTCTTTAAAGTGAAAATTTGCTCTGGTGCATCCTAAAATTGGCTTCCTGGCAGGGTGAATTAGCTCAAGTGGGGTTTTGTGCCATGTCCAGAGGTAAGTGGCAGATACACTGAACCCAGTCAGTGTGTATGCAGCTTTGTTGGGTGTATATGAGCTTTACTTCATTCTGTTGCACAGACACTGCTGGCAGAAACACCAATGCCAAGCAGGATCCCCCAGGAACCACTCCTAAGCTGCTGCACCTCGCTTCTTTGTCCACTCCGTGTCCTGTCGTGGAGTAAAGCATGGCAGATGGGCTTCACCTTATGGATGGATGTAAATCTGTGTGTGCTGCTATCCCTGGTACATCTGGACCTTTGCTTGTGGCAGTTTATAACCCACCTTCTCTTTAGGACAAACCTCCCCAAGTTCTCCCTCATCCCCAAGCTCAGCCATGCACCTCACCTGCAGCCTCATGCCCCTCCACTGGCAAATTGCTGAGTTTGGTGTAGGGCAACTCCCGCTGTGTTTCAGGGGGTGCTAACACATTGTTCAGGAGTGAGTACTCAGCATTTCCAGTGACCAACTCACATGACACATGAGAGTTCACACTCAAGGCACATGAACTGGGAAAACGTTTTCCTCCCAGTCCAATGGAAGCTGCCAGGTGAGCAGGTTCTGGCTGTGCAGGATGGTAGGGGGCCTGCTGTAACCAGTCCAGGTGGCTTGTGTGGACATGTCTGTCAGATGGTTTTGAGTGTGAAAAGTTAAAAAAAAATGCATGTAAATGCATGTCAGGAACAATTTCATGGTGCACATTCAAGGCTTTCAAAGAAACTTTTCAACGGGACAAAAGTTGAAATCTGGGACAGTGAGAAACAAGCTGTTACTTCACTTACTCAGGCGGTTTGATCCACTGTCAAGCTAGAGCACGGAATAGGAATTTCTATAAACTGTGGATGTACTTAATTTTATTATTGCAGAAAAATTATATTATGTTTAGAGAGATAATGCCAGAGATAATATGGAAAACAGTATTAAGGAATATATATTAGTTTAGCAAAATACCAGCTGTCAGAGAAAATTTTCATTTCATAAGCATTAGTACTCGATTGGTAATGCTGGCAGTGGCAGGACTTTTTTTTTTTTTTTTGTCCTCCTTTTTTTCCCCTGTGACTGCAGTGTTTTTGAATATGTCACGTTGGCAGTCCTGGAGACTGGGAGGCTCACTCCATCCAGAAACTGTGCAAGCCTCTTGGTGTGCTCAGTCCCAGGGAGCACAGGACGTCTTGATGCTACTTACGGGCTCTTGGTTCTTTTCCAGTCTATGAATAAAAAAGCCAAATCCAAGAGCATCATGGGTCAGTCACTACCAACTAGGCTGATACCCGCAAATTATTGCTAGTACAGAAATAAATGATGATGAACTGGTAATTGTGACTGGTCTTATATTTTTAAATTTGTATTAAGCACAGATTATCTACAGCTCAAAGGTGAGGACCAGGGTACACTGTGCCAGGTGCCCTGCAGACACGAAGTCCTGCCTTAAGTCTTTTGGGTGCTCTGGCCCCGAAGACTTGAAATATGCTGACAGCTTGGGCTGGAGCTGAGGGACCAGGAGCCATTTGGTTTCACAAAGGATACGCTTTTAACGGTACTGGGAGATTTTTCCCTCCGATTTTTCCTTTTTCACTCAGAACCCAAATGCTGATGGTGCCTCATGCCATAACTCTGGTCTTTCTGTTGTTCTGGTCTGTCTGTTGAGGAGACCAACATACAAATGTGAACTTTTTATTTTAAATACTATTTCTTCCTCTGACATAAATGCATCATGGGCCAAGGAAGACCTTGGTCTAATTTTGATTTTATTTCCAAAGATCACATCCCAAGGCAGATCTTTCTGTAGTATTTAAAATTTTAAAATGCTTACGTTATCTTTAATGTGCACGCAGTGTTATGAATAATAGGGGAAATAATTAAAATTACGAAGGGCATTATGTAAAAAGTGAAAAAAATGGGAAGGCACCCAACCTTTCTCTGTCCTCCCCCAAAATGTAGGCACTGAAATAATTTGTTACTGTTTAAGGCAGCTGACACCAAGAGGTAGAGGAAGAGGACTGTGGCAGATGCACCCACCCCACTAAAGACCTGAGAAAGACCCAACAAAAGCCGTGCTAAAGTTTCTGGCCCTGGCAGCACCAGGACTGCCTCCCCTCTCACAGCTCATGTCTGGTCCACACAGTGGGGGTCAAAGGCGGGAAAGTTGGGGTCCTCAGCCAATAGGGGCTGACACGACCATGTACTGACCACAGATCAGATTCGACCAGGGTATAAATGGGGCCCCGTCAGAGGATTCATTGGAGTCGGTCCTCCTCGGAGCAGTGGGTCTGCAGTCGGGGACTCTCCCCTTCAGTTGGGACGCCACTTAAGGTAACTTCTCGAGATTGAGAGCCCTCCCTTTTTTGGTGAGTGAGTGCACATTTTGGATCGTTTGGCCAAAACTTAAGAATTCTTAACGCAGCCGTGTCTGGTAATATTCCCAACCAGCATACCGAACCTGTATTTGTTGAATGTCAGTGGGATGTTGTTTTGGTGAATGAAGTTTTGTCTGCTTAATTTCAGTTGCAGATTAAAAGCTTGCTTGAGTTCATTATTTGTGTGCGTGTAGCCATTTTGGTGCAATTCCGTGACAAGGATCCAGTATCTAAGCTGTGGAGGCCATGCCAATGGATCTGCTGTTACCATGGGTCATTGATTACTAGCATTTAAAACCAGAAATGGCCATCAAACCATCAAGCCAGACCACCAATATTTTATAGAGTCTTTTTATTTTACGGCCATTTATTCCTCTGCCGAGTCCAGTGGTTTGTGCTGGTTCAAGCCACCCCATCAGCAAGTCAGAATGCCAGGAGATGGGGACCTCCATTTCCTGGGGAGCAGCTTCCAGCACTCCCACACCTGGATGTTGAAGTGGATCTACTTTGCTTCAGCCTCCATCCGTTAACTTGTGTTACAGCATTTTCTGTTTGAGCCGTTTGCTCCTTCTATTTTCTCCAAATGGTACTTCTGCTCTATTTATGTCACTTCTCAGCTTTCCTTGGGTAAGGAAAATAACTTGTGTTCTCAAGCCTCCCACTCTTTTTCAGGCTCTTTCCTATGTAAAGACATTAAATGTTCTTTTTCAGACTATGTAAAAACATACTTTTACAAGTGTGGGAACAGGCTGGGCTGCAGCTTTCAGGGCTTATCTCGTCTCAGCTGTATAAAACAAAAAGCCAAGATCACCTCCCAGCTCCCACCTGTGACACCTGTTGTTCACAAAGAAGTGGTCTGGGGTCCCTGGCCCAGGAATGTTCCCAAAGTGTGTTCTCCTTTGAACACTGATGCACGGACTTGACCCATGGGCCCAAACCCAGGTGTCCCACAGCAAAGTGGAAGCGAGAGGGGTGGCAGTGCTGAGGAGCACTGGGGATGTGGCTGCCAAGTAGCAGGCACCCTGCTGTCGTACGGGTGGCGTAGAAAATCACTGGGTATTGGTACGCCATAAAATCTGGCACACTGTGTCATGCTGCACAATTTACATTTGTCTGCCTTGTCCTCATATTGACTCCAAGAGACTCCTTTAGTAAATTAGTGCTAGGGGTGTCTAGCCACCCATGGGTGCTGAGGAAGTTTGAGGTCGTTGTCACTGCATGAGGATGCTCCCTAACATCTGCATGAAGCTGTGGCAAACAAGGGGGTTTCCTAGTGACTAGAAAATAAGCTATTTTTATGCTCATCTCAAAAAAAGGCAACAACATGGGGAGCTGCAGGCTTAGGCCCTGGGAATATTTTGAACCAAGTCCTGTGTAAGCCATTTCCAGGCACATGAAGGACCAGAAGATGATCAGGAACTGCCAACAAAGATTTAGCAAGGTCGCAGCGACCTCTGTGGTGGAAAAACTGGGAGCGCAGCAAAGCTGTTTACCTTGACTTCAGCAAGGCTTTCAATGCTTTTTTCGCCATGGGATATTAGTGGGAATGGATGGGTGGACTTGCAGTGCAGGTGGAAGGACTGTCAGGCTCACGGGGTCACTGATTTGAAGTCCAGCTGGTAGCAAAGGACAAGAGCTGTTCTTTGGAGGCTGACACTGGGGGCTGACACTTTGGGGCTGACACTGCCTAACGCCGTGATCAGTAACCTGAACGACAGGACAGGATCCATATAAGCTGACAGATGACAACCTGACTGGGAGGAGGAATGGGTAAGCTGGAGGAATGGACTGGCAGAAACCTCATGAAGTTCACCAAAGATAAATGCAAATTCTTACACCTGGGATGGAATAAATCCACACATCAGTCCAGGCCGGAGAGGTCCTGGTGGGCAGCAAGTAGAATGTGAGGCAGCAGTGGCCTGTTGAAGCAATACAACATAGAGGGTGGCGTTAGCAAGAGCACAGCCAGCAGCAATTACTGACTGCTTGACTTAGCAGCTCTGAAAATGCACCCAGAGCACTGCATGAAGTGCTGCATCCAGACCAAGATTTTGTGATGCTGTAAGCAGTGGTTTTTTTAAGGCTGACATTTGATCATAGTTTGATCTCTGCCTTCTTGTTATGAACTACTGCCCTGCCAAGGTCTAAGCCTTCTGGACCATGGTATGGGTCTCTGACTCAAGATTACTAGGGCACTGTTGGACAGCTTTGATCAATCTTTGCAAACCCTCCGACCCACCCC
>NW_010184496.1:0-898 GCF_000695765.1 Mesitornis unicolor | reverse complement strand
TCTGGCCACGTGGGCACAGTGCTGGCTTATGCTAAGCCATCTGTCAACCAACACCCCCAGGTCCTTCTCCTCCAGGCAGCTTTCCAGCCACTCCTCTCCAAGCCTGTAGCGCTGCACCAGGTTGTTGTTTCCCAAGTGCAGGACCCGGCATTTGGCCATATTAAACCTCATCCCATTGGTCTCAGCCCATTGGTTCAGCCTGTCCAAATCTCTTTGGAGGGCTTCTCTGCCTTCTAGCAGATCAACACTTCCCCGCAGCTTGGTATCATCTGTCCTGTTTTGTGCAGGATGGAAATGTTAGTGTGATACAGTGTGGGCATCTGCCAGCACTGCAGTTGTATTTCAGTAGAGATATACCTGAATTAGCCCTGCACTTGCTTTAAAGAATGTGTGGTACTGCACAGGTTGGTATTAGACTAACCATGTCTTCGTATTTACCCAGCTGAGCAGTTTTGCAATGTGTCTACTCATTAGAGTAGCTACCTTGAACTTGGTTCAGGTTTGTGTACATGTCATTGCGTAGACGTAACCCTGCTCTGAGAGAGATAAGGGCAGCTCTCAGCATGTGCTTTTCTGCCACATGCTGCTTCTAAATTCGTAATTTCTGTTCTTTGTCAAAACTGAAACCACGTAGGGCCATGAAATGACTGGTACAATTAGTCAGCCTCATCAACCCTTGTGAGAAAATTAAAAACAAAAGTTGCGGGTGTGACTCACTGCTTTCGAAGCACTTAACTTTTTCCTGATTTTTAAGGGTCTAATGCCAATGTTTCCTATTTGGCCCAAAAAGCTTTCCAGAGGTAGATAGCATGAGCACGAAAGTGTCTACCTCTTTTCACTGACTATCTGGGAAATATGATCATTTATGAATGAATCCCACAACTGGAGTGCTGCCATT
>NW_010184495.1:0-7660 GCF_000695765.1 Mesitornis unicolor | reverse complement strand
GGTAGTCTTACTCCCACTCCCAACACTGGAGGAATTGCAAGAATATTCTGGGGTACCTCTGAAAAAGGCTGGTCACAACAGGGGAACTGCTGGATCAAAGTATAAGATAGACTAGATGAGATTCCTGGAATTAAACTCTTACTACAAACACTAGTCCCTTCATGGGTGTTTTGGCTTGAAAACATCCTGTGTTTCTCATGTCCAGGTTTATTTTGCTGTAAAGGATTCACTCAAGCAAGCAGCAGGGTAATACACAGAGACTTCCCTCAGGGCACAAAAAGCCGGGAAGTATCACTTCCAACACTGCGATTGGCAAATCACAGTGGCTGAAGGTTGCACTGCTAATGTAGACTCTCCTACATGCACAGCTAGCAATGTAGTGTGTTTGGGCAGCTTCCACCACCTACTATTCTCAGCTTTCTCATTTCCTTTCTTTTCAAAGTTGTATCACACAACAAAGTGCTTCTACTTCCAAAGTCTGGTCCCCTGAGGAAGGCCAGAAAGTCATTCTGTTGTTCCCCATTTTATTTGCATCCACAGTAATTATTCAGACAGTAATTGAAGGGACTTTGAATATTTATTAAAACTACATCAAAGGTGCAGCACAATTTTCCCTTCTTATGTGACCTGCAAAGAAACTGAAAAAAACCCCAGATAATTCATTCAAGTTCAAGTTATTTAGTCCCATAGGATTTATCTGAGTATTTTTTCTAAGAGGATATAGGTTGGGTTTTGTTGTTGTTCTTGACATGGCTAATTTAGTTCTCTGCATGTGTTTCAAGCATTTTGCTGAGGAGTCGCTTTGTTTGTAATGACACTGATGGTGAAGGAACATCAGCTCCTCCCTGACGTCCAACACTGGCTGAGGGAAGGCTCCCAGATTCACAGTCTCCTTGTCAGGTCAAAAGGTACACTGTAACCCATTTATTTCAGAGACAAATGTCAGCAGGATTGAAATCTGCATGTCTGCCTGCTCAACGTGAGCAGCAAAGAGAGGCTGATCCATTGCCAAGCAAGAAAGTTGAAGTGACAAGAACATTAGCCCGCTAAGCCACAGCTCAAGACTTGATTGTGGACTTAGCAAGGATAAAGCACATTTTATTTGTTGCAAAGTGATAGCTTCAAATAGATATTCAAAATATATGACTGAAACAATTTCTCCTACTCACATTCTAAAAAAGATGTCATTGCCTCAGTGCTAGCAGAGCATACTATGTTACATACTTACCCTTTTCATGGGTTTGACAATAATGCAACAATAAGCACAGGATTGACAGCTGATTTATTTGTTTATAATTTAGGACAGTTCTGTGCTTTGAATAGAAAAGCATTAGCATCATCTGGTCTTAGGGCTTTCTAACTGTTTATCTTTCCTAAAAGTATGTGCACTTTCTTAAAAGGAAAAAAAAAGAAGGAAGTGTGGTTTTGTTGTTCAGTGTGAGCTATGATTTTCTTTTGTTGTGGGTTATGGCAGCAAATTTAAATAGAAGCTCTTCTGAACTCAGAAGTAAACTAAAATGACAGCAACTGAAAGTTCTTCTGTTTTCATGTGCATCAGTGATTTCAGTCCAACGTGTCTGGGGCTTGGTATTTTACTAACGTAAAACACCTTAGCTTTCATGGCACAGAGCCAGAGCTTTAGCAGAAACACTCACTACTGTCTGTCTCCACCTTCTACAGCACCTGGTGTTGTGGTGTTTTACAAAACACAGGGTGTTTTATTTCCCTCCTACCCCAAGCACATATAAACAACAGAGTATTTTGGCTTTTCCAGCATGTCTGTTGTGTTAGAGCACTGTCCTTTTTTCATGAGCATCACCCAGGGTTGTAAGTGTGATTCATTTCGTGTTACTGCAGCTGTGGAAAAAGTTAAGAGTTCTCATTCATGGTATTTGGTTTTACGCCCTTGGGAGGGCAGATCTTTCTGTTTTAAGCTGTCTTCCAAATAGCTGGGATTCATTAACCTCTGAAATTGCCTTTTGTGCTGGTGCCTCACTGTAGAAGAATCTGAGAGATTAGTGTAGACTAGACATCTAACTTTCTGACAGCTGTGACTAGTGGAGATGAATCCCACTGCAGGTAACATCCTCTGTTGTTTTTACTAGTCAGGGCTAGTTCCAAGTCACTCCAGCACACCGTTCATGCTCACCCTGGTATTTGTCCTTGACACCGGCCACAACCAAGTCCCTCACAAGAAATGCAGCCCCCCAGAACTTCAAAACCACATCTTCACCCTCAGAGATTTGCACTTGTGTGTATTCAGCTGTTATCCTTTTCTTACTTCTCATTAAAAATAATGTGTTCTCAGGGTTAATTCTGCACATGGCATGTTCCCTCTGCAGTTCTGTATGGCTTTTCCATAGTTAGGCTTTGCTGTCTGCACTAACTGAAAACTACTAAAAACATCAAGTGCTTCAAAACAAGCAGGCATAAAAAAAAGCTCTCTTCTAAGCATCCTCCTTGCTGCTGGCAACCATTACTTGCAGTTACAAAGGAGAGCATTTAAACCTTGTCTAGCTGTCTCCCATATTTCTAAAGCATCTCCTCCCTGATGGAGCTTTAGTTTTAGCTGTCCTATTCTTTCACTCAGGGTATTTTTCTTCCTGCTACACCTGTTAACATATCTTGTTGAGAAATCACTCAGGACCAAGGCATTTGACAGAGGTCTGCTGCTGCCAGACCCTGTGTCCTAACTGATCAGCATTGGGTTACAAGAGTTGCATCAGCTTCTGTGAGACAGCGCAGCCACAGGCAGCCAAGGGCTTCCCCATTTCTGACGTGTTAGTTGTAGGTGAACCACAGACTACAGCATATCTTTTTCAAAACTAGTATTACCAGGCAGCAAGTGGTATGTTCCCTGAACGGACATTGTGGTTTGCAGTTTCATTCCAGTATATTATGTCCTTATTAAATATTTTGGTATGGATGCCACAGCAGGTAACTGGAAGATGAGATGTATGTTGAGACTGAACTATTTGAAATAGCACCCACCCTCTGCACAGGGCTGAGCTGCTTTGCATTGTAGTCCTTGGTCCTCTGTTTATCTGGACTGGGGAACCTACTGCAGGATGTTGTGGCTTTCTCTACCCTCCTATACAGTGTTTTGTTTCTTGGGTTTGGGTGTTTTTTGGTGTTTTTTTGTTAGTTTGGTTGGTTGGTAGTTTTTTTTAAGAGGCAACAGGAGGATGGCAAGTACTCAAGTCTCATCATGACATTCAGAGAGGGGGGAATCACTCTACAAGCCAAGAATGGAGTGTTTGAGTGCAAAGTTATCTTCCCTATGGTGTAGAAAACCTCATTTTTGGAAGTAAATGTTGTTAAACATTTGGAAGTAACTATTACGTAGTTAGTTCTGTTACTATAACCCAAAACTTTTGAGTTTCTGATACTTGTTATGTGATGCACATCCAGAATGACTCTGTTGACCTTAGTTCTGGGTTCGCTGTCAGAGGCTGATTTTAAATACAATTGTAGCTTTTTGACAACTTAGGGATAAATCCTGTGCTGGCAGAACCAATGGGTTTACACAGAGTAGTGTAAATTATTTCGGTTTTGCACTGCCAATGAATGATGTGGAGCAAACCACTATGCCTCCTTAATTGTTATTCTAGTCAGGTGCAGTACATTCGATGTAGAAATCCAGTCCTCTATTTACACCACAGCACACAGCATTGCTGCTACTGTCCTGATATGTGCATATTTATGTTTATAAATACATACGCGCTCAAACTATATATACATGTATATTACATATACATGCAAAAACTTTCTCTTATACACACAAGTGTATATATATGAATGTATATACACAAGCATTTGTATGTAAAAAAATCTGTGAGCTCTTGTGACCTACAATAAAGAATTACAAATTGCATGGAGGATAAATGTAATTTTCTTTTTTCCAACTTTTTTTCCCTAGAATAGGTTACACATCCTATGAATGGAGCTAGAGTAAAGTATAATTTGCAGCACAGAAAGGAAATGGTTTTGATGTTTATGAATCACTACTGTCAAATTTGTACAAGTAAAATAGAGTGCACTGGATATATATACATAGCAGCCCTCTTCATGTTTAAAACATTCTAGAGAGCTTAACAAGTGATAACCTAAGATAAAGCTACTGTTGGGTCAAAGAATGAATTAAACAAGTGTTGCCTTTAGTCTTGACATGAAAGCATTTACAGGGCCAATGTTCTAAATCTCTGCTGGCAGAATATTCAGAAGTGGCAAACGAAAGAGCACTTAAGATGCACAGACTCTTTCAGCTATGGATTTATAATGATATTCCTGTAGAGCATTTGTAGAACACAAAACCTGACTTGGGCGGTAAGGAAGTAATACCTCAGCTGGACATGATTAGATTAGATTAGATGAACACCTGGAATACCTTTAAGAGCTAATGAAAGCCTGAGAATTGATCACCTTCTGGGAGACTGACAGCAATAGCAGCTGACTTGGTGACCTTTCCCTCCCCCTTGCTGCTTTCTTAAATTCATACAACTCTGATTTTTTCTTGCCTACATTTTGCAGGTGCATTTCATAATTATGCACATGCCAGGCTGAAAAGTTCTTAATGGGTATCACTGGCACAATGGGTACAGCCATAGTTTGTCCAGGAAACTACTTCCCCTCTGTCCTGAGTGAATCAGCATGGCACAGGGGAGATGGGAATTTGTCCTCTGTGGCCAACCACTGAATTTGGCTGAGCAATTTGTTGTCTTGCTTTCATGATGAGGATGCCCGTCAGCCAGGATTCAGCGAACTGGTAAGATCTGGGTGGACACTCCTTCCCTTACAGGATCAAAAAGCTGACAGATGGTTATGACTTGCAGTTGATCCTCAACCGATCTCAAGTCAATCCAGCTCTCTGGTGTGGACCATACTTCATCATAGTCTTGGTCTGTTATGTTGTATTTGAATGAAACATTTGTCCCTTCATGGATCCCAAAATGTGCTTTTAAATAAACTGCATTCACTTTTTGAAAGCCTCTGGTTCATTTTAAAATCACTTCCAGGAAAACCAAGGGACTAACAACAAAGATAAAACTCTGAGAACATTTAAAAGCAGCCAGTGCTCATGTCCTGGGCAGAAATCTTTCATTATTATAACTTTTTCATGTAAAGTACAGTAGACAGAGCCAGAGACTAAATTGTCCTTGACCCAAATTTTGTTTTGTCATATGTCTCACCATTTTGAAACAATACATTTCAGGAGAACTCAAATAAAGTGTGAAAGTGCCTGAAATTGGAAGAAAGTGGATTTTAAGTGTTTAACTCCAGAATTGCTATCCAAATCTCCCTTGCTACCTACACTCCATCAGTATCTCATGTTTTGTTTTCCTTTCCATAAGCTCAAGAAATGCCCAGGATCCTGTTTTCCTGACTACATAAAAGCACCCTCTGTCTGAGCATCTCCAATCTAGTAAGAGACTAAAAACTATGCAGACAAATACTTATCATGGAGCACACCTCAGCCACAGGGACAGGATCAGACAACACAAAAGGGACAGGAACCTGTATTGCTACAAGAGATGGCTGGTGAGGAAGTGGCATATACACAATCTGTGCCCTCTGCAGCCTGCCTAGATTCAAGTCCATGTCCACACTCTGGAAGGGGTTCTAACCTTGGCAAGATAGGCCAGCCTAAGCAGAGGCTCTCTCCACTGGGCTTACTGCATCTGCACAGGGAAAAGAATACAGAAATTGTGAGATAAGAGACAAATGAAATGCAAGGAGGGCTCAAGAAGTTAGGGCACTTACCTGCACTACTGGACATGTCAGCAGATCATGCCAGGGATGACAATGGACATGTTACCTATGAACAAATAATTGAATTTCACAAATGCCTTTGTTTATGTAGTCCCCATCTATATCCCCAGATTTATGTAAGTTGTGGTAACACCTTTACTAAATGCACTGCTACATTGTACATTTGTAAATGGCTGTGTGAGACTGCACCCCTCTGCGGTCACAGTGCTAAATATCTCCATATGTACAAACTGCTTAAAAGGCTGCTGCTAATATGTAGTAGAGGTTAATTCCAGAAGTCAGGAAAGCTGGTGTTTCATCTGAAAACAAACACAATATGTGTTTGTACTGGAAGTTGTAAACAAGGAGGCATGCTGGGTAGGTAGCCTCAAGCTAGCAGAATTTTTTAAAAATCCTGAGACTTGTCTTTACATTATTTATAGGCTGGAGAAGATTCATTGTTTGTGAAACAACAGGCAGTCCTTGTGCTACATCTATTGACACAGTGAAACCTTCTTGGATTTAAATTTGCTTTGATATCCTGTAGAGATTTCCTCCTAAAATCTGAGTTTCTTAAATTCTCTGCACTCAAGCTCGCCCCTTCTCTCACATGCATGCTCTCTCGCTGTGTCTCGTACGCTGCCTACACCACTTCACAAGGAACTGAACCCCATGGAGTGGAAGAGAATTATCAAGGGTGTATGATATCTTTAAAGAGCAAATTAGTAAAACATTGATTCTTATTAACTCAAATAAAAGCAAATTTCATGAAAAGGCAGTAGGAAAGAGTGAAATAACTGTTAGGGACACAAAGTTGGTGTGTTCTCTGCAGAACCCAGAGTGAGATAAAGATGGAACTTTTATAATATTATCAGAAAACAGGGAACAAGGCAAGAAAAAGTACTGAAAGACTAATTCCTCCCCCAGGAAAACAAGACAAAATACTGTGTCCTAAGGAAACAGTCTGTAATCACTGCCATCCTTTATCCTTTGTAGCAATGTGCAAGCAGACAGCAAAGGCTCAGTGGGCCAAATTCCATTGCATGTAGCTCCTCTGAAGTCCAAGACAGTACACCAGAGAGTAACACAGCCCGTATCAGACTCAAAACTGGTTTTGCATTTTATTTATTGCTATTTATTGAACTGCAGTAACCCCTAGAAGCTCTCAGTAGGACTGCTGTCCCATTCTGCTCCAAAAACTAACAGGAAAGGACAATGATGGGACATTCAGGCACTAACTTTTATTTCACTGGGGTCTGCACAAGCTCAGAAGTCTTCTTCTGTACTTCTTTTCCAGAGCACAGCTTCATGTCCTCTTTTTGTATGTATCGCTGAGAGAGATCCTCTGACAGAAAGACCCACAAAGTTGGTGGAATTGCTATTACACACAGCTTGCTGCTTTCTGTACCTCTGCCAACTCATCCTCACCTGTTGCAAGCAATGGCTCATTTACCAGAGAGAAACAACATCTCTGTCATGTTGGAGATGGGCAGAGCAGAGATCTTCTGTTAGTCAATCCCAAGAGCTCCAGGGGAAAAACAAAAAGAAAAAAAAAGTCAAAGTTAGCAGTACAGCTGTCAGAAAAGCACTGGGATAGTCAAATAGGAGCTTCAGTCATTCCCCCTGGGCTGGAAGGAATGATGTCTTGTCATGTGGAGCTGTTAAGAGAAAAGTAATTAAAAGCTAAGGAAAAAAATAAAAGGAGACCCATAGGAGTACCCCCTCTAAAACAGATGTTTTAAATTGCTAAAGATTGCTTTTCCTTTATTTGGAGAAAACATTCCTTTTTATCATTTTTTTTTCTTTTCCTTAGCCTCAATCTTCAAGCTATAACATTGCCAGAGAAAGTAGCTTCTTTAATAAATAGGCTTTATGCAGTATGAAAATATCACAGAATCACAGAATCGCTCGG
>NW_010184494.1:0-15528 GCF_000695765.1 Mesitornis unicolor | reverse complement strand
TAGATAGCCTGTAATTCGTTTGAGGCAGGAATAGGTTTCTAATGTCTTGACAGTGAGCAAAGACGTAACTCTATATAAGGAACACCTATTAATTAGCAAAACAAAGCACTGACATATCCTCAAATTAAATTCAGTGTGAGTACAAGCAGGCACACAGTTAAATCAGAATTTCTCCAAAACAGTTAACACTGTCTGGGACATTTTCCCCAAATGCTTTAGAGGCAGTGTAGCCTTTGAGTCAAAACCAGAGAAACCACAGTAGCAACTGCTACCTGTTTGACAGCTGCTAAGTCAGCAGAACCATCATATTTAGTGGAAACTGCTGGAAAAACTAAAGTTTGTAGAATGCTTTACTACTTACTGCTTCACTACAGTAACGGCTGCTCTTCTCCCACAGAAAATTAATCTCATAAAAACCTCTATTAACAATTCCATTCTTAAAGGTTATTTTTACTTTATTTGTTTTACTATTCACATTTATAATTCAAGAAACTGTCTTTTTATTTTATTTTTACGTACATTTATCTATAGAGAGACCTTAGAATTTACCTAATGGATCCCCTGTCTGAACCATGAAGCCCTTTATATTCCGGTGAAATATGCATCCATTGTAGTAGTTACTAGCACAAAGAGCCAGGAAATTCTAAGGAAATTAAACAAACCATATTAACAAACAATTCAGACATAGTATCCTCTTACTCAAAGGACAGCATTGGCAAGACCAAGACTAACCCTTTTGCCTCAGTTATGCATTGTGACCACGTGAATTCCACAGCATATTGCCACAGGATAGTCATAAACAAATTACAGCTAATATGCTGCTTTGACACTGTCACAGATAGAAAGGATTTTAAATAAAGCTTACAGCACAATGTTGTCTGACTTGAGAAACAAGAAGCCTGAGACATGCTCAGAAGTATCACTTCCATTCAACATTTTTCTTTTGTAAATGTAATTTTGTAGTCAATAACTTCAGGTCTCAGCTTTGTTAGTTAAAAAGCAAATTATTTCAATTTAAGCTTAAGTTTATTGCAGAAAGGAAAACCTGGGGCCTCTGACAAATTGGCAATGGTTCTTACTCTTTTAAATTAAAAGCAGATCTGTGCAAGTGTAAGCAAACAAAGGGAAATTTAGGAATTGCAGGCCATGTGCCATATTTCCCCTTAAGGGCAAAGGACACTATGGGAGATGCTGGAACTTGGAAAGAATCAGCCCTCAGCTAAAACCTGTCTGGTGAAAAACAGACAGCAAAGCTCTAGATGGCACAACACAGTGCACAAGGATACAGTGCACAAGTTCCATGAGTGGGATATGTGCTGTACCAGCTGAAAATGTTAGCATTCCCCTAAGTGAAAAGATGAATTGCAAAAGCCACTTCACCTCCTCCAGAGTCTTCACTATTGCTACTGCTATGTTTCAACACTAGGCCATCCTGCTCCTGTCACTTGACTTACTTCGCAAGTCTTTGGTGTACGCTCACAGAACAGTTCAATTTTGATATCTCCTACATCAGTATGCAGTGTGACAGCCTGAGCAAGAAGCAGAAAATAAGAATTAAACCAGCAATGCAACACTAAGAAACTCAGGTTTATTTTCTAGTTTTACTATGAACATTAAAAAAGTTCCCACTGCATAGAACCACCATTTCAATATTTGGACATAGGCTCCTGTCACAAACTTCACACATTTCCAGCAAAACCACCAGAAAGCACTTGGTTTCATTTAGTTTCAGAACAAATCAAGTCTGCCATGGTAACGCAGAAGCTCTGTTTCATGCTGTTACACTCCAGAGATACATCACTCATTTGCAAACCAGACTTACTCAGTCCTTTAATTGCAAAGTTGAAGAATCAAAGTTGTATTTATTTCAGGAGATCACAGTGTAGTGCACATGCACTAATGGTTTACAACCAGAGGACCAAGAGGTTTGCAGCCTTTTAAGGCTAGTTCTGCATGCAGGATATACAATCTGCCTCCACAAATGAGCAAATGTACAATATTACACACTTTTTAAAAGAATTTATAAATAACTTTCATAAAATTTAAAATGGCAGTTACCCAGCCAGCAAAGTAAATATAACTCTGTAGGCCCAGTATATCATAGCCCTCCCACAGAAAGTGCTAAACTATGCAAAACCAATCACTGTGGGGCTGTACTAGGGATAAGCATACTGAAAAACTAATAAAAACCAGCATCATGTTGATACTGGCTTATTGTTCCAGAAGCACTACAAGACAAGACAGTTGCCTGCAAAGTCCATGAAGATACTATAAAAGGTGCATGTACAGCTTAAGATGTACAGTCTTATCTCTGTTTCATGATTTGCTAAACTGTTAAAAGCCTGCAAGTGTAGCAGGTTACATATACTCAAACAATGCTTCTGTAGTAAAAGAAACTAAACTACATTACCAAATATTAGCCAAAGCAGGATTAAAATTTAGGATATTGGAGCTGAAGGGCTAATTGTATTTTAGACTGATGAAATAGTAAATTGAGCTATTTTCCTTTCCACAATATGTTTTTAGTAGTCTGAAATAAAAACCTAAGCTTTTCATTACAAATTCAGCATCAGAGTAAAATGTGTAATCCTTTGAGATGCAGAGCAGCTATTCACGTTCCATGAGAAGAATGAAAATATATAAAAAGTAATATTGTTCTCACCATGTCTGCTTGTCAAAAAGACAAACTAGATTTCTATATAGCAATTTCCTGCAAAGAAAACATGAAAATTACTGGGTTATTTCCACTCATCCCAAATTATTTTTGGCTCTGAAATATGTGTGGTTATATGCTTTTATACCACACAGTTTTACAATGCCATCAAAGTGACCCTGTGGCTAAATGTTTTGCTTGCATGATGCAACTACACAGCATATAAAGAACTGGAAAGGAAAAAAAAACAAAACAAAACAGCATAGAGGAAAGAGGTGGGGACAAAACTCAATTTCTTAAGATTAAAGTTTATACGAAGAAATCACAGCTTTTCCAAATATTATGGTTTTTATAAATGACAGAAATGAACACACAAAAGCCACATGCCAGGACCCAGACAGAAGCGTGATCTGGAGCCACCTTCTGGCAGCAACAGGCAGGCACCTCAATGCAAGCATAGGATCAAGCTTTTTAACCTTAGTAATATTTTCCAATAACGCATTTAGAATTACGGTAATAAAATCGCAGTAGAAATGTGTAGAAACCAACAATTTTACACACTGATTTCTTCTCTGTATACTGCCCTCCCTGGGTACCCCCAAGGCTTGGCAAAGCCTCTCACAGAAGCCGGGCAAGCCGCCAGCAGTTTTTTTTTGGCCCCCCGGGCTGCAGCCTGCCTTGGGCAGCAACCTCCTCCCCGCGGTTCCCTCCAGCTGCCCGGCTACACGGAGGTCTCACACAAACCTGCCGAGGCCAGACCCAAACCCAGCACCCAGCACCAGGAAGCGGCTCCGCGGCTCCTTTCGGGCGAGCAGGAAGGCGCTCGCTCTCCTCCGCTCATGCCCAGCACAGCGCGGAGAGGCCACCCCCAGCCCCTCCAGCGTGGCGGAAGCGGCGGGGCCAGGCACACGCTCCGCCCCACGGACCTCGGCCCTGCCTCGGCGTGAGGTGAGTATGGGGGCCTGCAGCGGCGCCGAGCCCCGAAGCTGCCCATCGTAGCTGAGGGGTAGCCGGGCCGCGCTCCCCTCTGCCAGCGGGGCTGTGCTCGCAGCCTGGACACTTAACTGTTTCAGCCCGTGAATTACCCAGGCTTATTCCTGCCTTTTTTTACCCTCTCTGCAGATAGCTGCATGCTGCTGCGTGGCACACAGCTGCTTCGCCGGCCTCTCTGCTGCATCCGTGCTTGGGGCCGCCTGCCCTCACGTTCCCTGATGAACCTCCGGGAGCTGGTTTCTGCCCTGAATGACTTTGCATCCCTGTCTCTGGCTGAAAGCTGGGACAATGTGGGGCTGCTGGTGGAGCCAAGCCCTCCCCACACTGTGGACACCCTTTTCCTCACAAACGACCTCACTGAGGAGGTGATGGAAGAGGCAGTGCAGAAGAAGGCAGACCTTATCCTTTCTTACCACCCTCCCATATTCACACCACTCAAGCGAGTAACGTGGAAGACCTGGAAGGAACGGCTGGTGGTCCGAGCGCTGGAGCACAGAATCGGGATTTACTCTCCGCATACGGCTTACGATGCCGTACCTCATGGAGTCAATAACTGGCTAACAAAGGGACTCGGTGAGATTCCGTTAAAAACAAACAGGTTAAAATTATTAATCAGTATACATTATTTTATGTGGGAACCTTCCCTCATTTTCCTTTCTTCCAGCTTTTACATGTAGGATTTGAGGTGGGTTTTTTTTTTTATTTTCCCTAATATTCTAGTACTTCTAAGTACTCAAAACATATTTTAGGGAATTTATCTTGGTGAGGAATACCAGATACAAACACTGCATTTTCAGATGCATGATTCTTCTATTGGATGTAGTCAGAACTAGTGCGACATATTTATTGTCCATTTTGGTTACAAAGTTTAAACCACTGACTTTAAATCAACACCTTTAATTTATAAAGTGCAAGATCTCATTGTTTTCAAAGGACTTAAGGTATCTGAATTTCTTTTAGATTTTTGTCCTGTATTGTGGCTTATAAATAAAAACAGCTATGTCTTTTCTAGCCTGATTCACAAACCAGAAACTATTTTGGTTTAGTATAATTCTTAGGGTAAAGCAGATGGCATTAGGAATGACAAATAATATATATCCATCAGTTTCTTTGCATTTAAAACAGACTGTGTCTAATGGAGACAACAGGGCAAGAAGTCCTCAGTTGTGGTCAGGGAAAGTGGCTTCAAGTGCAAAATTTGCATCTTTTTGTTGCATCTCTTTAGGACATGTGCTAATTCAGTATTAGGATACTTACCCAGCTTTATAAAACAGCAATCTGGTACTGTTTCCTCAGGTGCCTGTACTTCTGTCCCACTGCATCCATCAACTGCACCAAGCTACCCAGCTGAGAGCACTCACAGGGTCGAATTCTGCACAGACAACACTGAGCATCTGGACACAGTGCTGTCCAAAATCAAAGACATCCAAGAGATCTCCTGTCTCACTACTCTCCCTGCCAGGTATCTGCTTCACTTTCTAGCATTGTATTCTTTCTGTTGTTTGAAACAGTATGTTGTTGGAATTATATTTTACTGTTGTAATCACTTTGTTCGTTTGTATACTGCTGCTATTATTTTCAGCAACAGATCTAGAACCTTACAGAATAATCACCCCTTTGTGATCGGTCTGTGTTTATGCTAAATGGTAACAGCAACTCAGTTTAGCATCGTGTAGATTAGAGGTGGTAAAGAAGAGTATTAACAGGAAATTTGGTGAGGATAGTTGAGTTAAATTTCCATATCTGTTTCTTCCAAGAGAGTACAGTAGACTAGGCTAGGCTGTTACAATGCCTTCTTTATTCCTTACTCTGGTAGAATAGTCACTGGGATAGAATAGCTTTGTTTTATGTTAATGTAATGCTGAAATTTTATCTAGTTTCTTAGCAAGCACCAAGTATATCTTTTCTTAGGGTTGAAGGTGAGGAGCAAACACGGGTCAGTTTGAACTGCTCTCAGAAAGCACTGTTGGAGGTGATGGCATTATTGTCCCAGAACAGCCGCCTATATAACAAGACTGAGATACTCTTATTACAAAAGGTAACAAAATCATGTATTACTTCCAGTGAATGTATTACTTGTGTGAGCTGAGTGCCCTAAACTCTGAAATCCAGTAGTCAGTAGCATCACAGGTTTCCTGTGCTACCCCATCAGTGCTCTGAAATACTGGCCTGTGGGATTTGAAGCCACACACATTTTCCAAAACAATGAAAATAGCTGTGTGGCCTATACTAATTCTTAAATCAGTTCCAGTAACTAGTGTAGTTAGTATGCTACATTTGAGAACATCACATAGGTATTTTTTCGTAGAGTTCAGAGGCATTCCTTCTGAATGCCCAATATACTCATCTTTGTACAGTATGGAAAGCAATGTGAACTTCTGGAGTCAGCTTTCTCACAGTAATTTGAATTTCTTTTCAGCCTCTTCTTCCCCATACTGGAATGGGACGTCTGTGCACACTGAGCGAGCCAGTCTCCTTGTCAGACATAATTGAGCGTATCAAAAGCCACCTAAAATTACCCCACATCCGCTTAGCCATGGGATTGGGCAAGACACTAGGTAAACAAGCCTGCAAGTAAGATTGTCCATTAGAACTAGTATTGCAGGAAGACAAGGAGCATGAATGTGTGAAGTACTGCTGCCTTGGACAGGTATACTTCCAAGTAGTATGAAGCGCTGTTATAAACAGGAAACAGCATTTTAGAATTTACATGATATAATGACACAAAAAAGAATGCCACCTGTATTTTTTAACTAGAAGTTGTATATTATGCTGGTTGTCACTGTGAAGAAGGGACAACACAAGTTGAATACGAGATACACTTTCTCATAATTTGTGTACCAAGATGGTTTTTCCCCAAGATAGCAGAGACAGATGTGTACCACTTCATTGTACACTTTCTCTTGTGACTCAATGTTAAATTTCAAAGCACCTTAAAAAAGTAAGACGCTTTATGGTGTCCTTATGAACACGTAACCACCCATGTTTTGTCAAAAAATAAATAGTGTCAAAGTGAACTATCCTAGCTCAAACAGTGGGTCACTAGTAAAATGTGGAGCAAGCATCCTCTTCTCCCAGCTAACTACCCTAAGCTCCAAGGGGCACAGCTATTAGAATTTGTGACAGCAAATTTGTTGACAACAATTTGTAACTTACGAGAGGGAATTCTTACTAGAAACCTCTTATACTATCAATTGCTCTAAATAACCCACAAACTATTTTGAAGCCCCTCATTATGGTGTGAGACTGTAGTGGTATGACTCCACTTGAATCAACAGTAGCTACATGGCAACGTACTGTAAAATCGTAATAGAATTTGGTAGCTCTGCGTTGTGTGTCTCTTCTCCCTAGTGAATGTAATGTATATGGAGAATTACATTTCCTGCTACATATGTAATAGCTTGGAATCAGTGATCACAGCAAATGGGCACACTCAATGGCACAGAGCAGCTCTCAGCTTGCACTGAGATTGGCTTTCTGAGAGCTAAAAGTTAGGAACCGGTGTATCTCAGAGGCAAAACTCTGCCTTAGTGGCATCATTAGTTGGAAAACTCATGATGGTAGAACAGGAGCATCATGGAAAGAGTAGCAGCCTATTATAAAGGGTTCAGAAACCTAACTAATACTTTACTAGGAAAGAACTAGACAGCAGCCAGCCTCCATGTGTAGTTTTCTGCAAACTTTCTTACCCCTTGAAGAAAAAACCTACATGTTAATTTGGTACAGAGGATTTTGCTGTGTTATCAGAACGTTATGGGCCCATGACTGTTTCAAACTGACCAATGTGTCTCTTCCTCCAACAAACTTACATTTACCCTAAAATCAAGGTAGTAGTTATTCTGAAACAGTTAATAGCGATACTGACATGAGGGCTGAACAGAAGGAAATGAGTTTAACTGTGGCACCTTGTATCCTGCAGAATCACCAGTGAAAAAAGCTGCTCTTTGTGCTGGTTCTGGGAGCAGTGTCCTGAAGGGAACGGAAGCTGACCTCTATCTCACAGGTAAAAGATTATGTTGTTTTTTTGTTATCTTTATAAAAATAGTCACTAGGGGAAAAAAAAAGGGGAGAAAAGGAAAAAGAGTTGACTGGCTGTTGAAAGATTTGGCCATTAAGAATTACCTGTTACAACTGAGAAACAGTTATTGGAATGATAGGAGAATAATGTTGAAGTAACATGGATCAGATGGCTGTGTAGCACAGTGAAGGTTATTTGAATTAAAACATTCCTATGCATTATTTCAATGCAAAACCAGTGTTGACAGCAGTCTATAGTAACCTTCAGAGTGTTTCTCCTTTGGCAAGATACAAGGTATCAGTTCCCTACAGAATTCCCTAATGGCAATGGAATATACTGTAGTCTATAGAATCTTGCAAAGGTACCCCGTAGTGTATCTGACCAAAGGGGCACTTATCCTCCTTTCTGACAGTGGGAGAGGTACTCTCTGCAGCTTGCTCAACAATGTGAAGGCTGTCTTGCTTTCTGTAGTACTTAATTTGAGCAAGTTCTTTAGCAAGGTACATCTCCCATCACCCCCTCATGTACAGCCCTGCTGACCCTCAGACAGTTTCTTTGCAAAGCTTCCCAATTGCTGTCCTCCATCACACTAACCCACTTGACATCCAGACAGTCAGCTTCCAAACTGCTCTGCACTATTTCCTGCCCAAAGTGGCAGAATCTACCACTACTCAGAGGGCAAGGAATTTGTGTGGTTTTGACTCAGTTGTGTATGGGGAATATCAGCTGAATAATCGTTCAAGACACACTAGAGTAGGAGTGTGCTGAGTTTTTATACTAAGCTGATAGTATTGCATCCCCCTTATGGGCTCTATCCCCTGTTACGCCTTCCCAGCTTCTAGCTAAGATTCTGCATGCATTGCTAAGAACTGGTTACCTGAAGTGTACTGTTAGCGATCTACATGACATTTCTCTCTCAAAATGGCAGGAGAGATGTCCCACCACGCCGTTCTGGATGCTGTTGCCAATGGGATAAGTGTTATTCTGTGTGAGCACAGCAACACCGAGCGAGGCTTCTTGTCAGAGCTGCGTGACACGTTAACTATCCACCTACAGAACAAAATCAGCATAATTGTGTCTGAGAAAGATAGAGATCCCCTCCAGGTGGCATAGGGATAAAAGGAAAAAGAGTCAAGAGTTTTGTGGTCTCTTGCACAGACCTATCCAACTGCAGGCTTCATGAAGATGCTCTGAACTGGTTCAGTACCAAATAATTGTATATGTTCCCTCAAAGTCTGGGATAGACTTTGACATATGTCAGATAAATAAATGCTTGTTTTGGGCTACTGGAGGCTTATGGGCTCCAATTACTGGGCTGCACTTGAATAAATGTACTGTTTCTGTAGTCTTATTAGATACATTTGATAACCATGATAATCAAGCATTTGTTTGGGTAATATATGAAAACCTGATTTATCTCGTTTTAAGATTACACAGCAGTTCTACTCTACGGCAGTTATATCTAATCATGTCAGTACAAGTCAATGATATTTTAGCTAATAAATCTCCTGATAATAGTTAACAAAAGGGTGTGGATCACCCATTTGCATTAACAGTTTTATTAAGTTTTATTAAGACATCACTCATATGCAAATACAGAACACAATTCAGGTATTTGGTACTAGTATTCAGTTGCACAATCCACCATTAATGCAGCTTTAAGGCTTTTTAATAGGAAGACTCTCAGTTAAAAAAAGCTGTGAAAGGTTACAGCTCGATTCCTTAACAAACCTGTAAATTTAATGTGCCTTTCTTGCTTGCTGTCTTTTAAAAAGTTTCTGTAACTATGGTTTTTAATTACACTGCAGCCCTCCTCCTGGCCTGTGTGGGAATTTGGCAGTCCTCCAAAACTGTTAGCAGATAACTCTAAACTCAGGATAATTAGAGCACCTCACTAAAGTGAATGTCACATCTAGAAAACTACATATAACTGCACTGAAAATGCACCATGGTATCGCTATCTGTAGGTGGTGTCATTAGCTGGTGTGTTCCGTAGGTACTCAGAATAGAAATTAAATCTTGAATTCCATAGGAACTGTGAAGAGAGTCAAAGGACTGCAAAATAGGATGTGGTTGCTGCTTAGCTACAATACTTTTTAAGTTTCTCCAACAACACATCTCTTCAAGTGGCAGAGTTCTTGTTCTTCAACTCTACATCTAACTCGCAGAACTTGGGCTGATGCCAGTTTTAGAGGTTCTGACGGTAGCCTAAGTAGTGACAGGCAGGACATGAGGCATTTTGCAAAGTTTTGGAATTGCAGCCAGTAAAATGCAGATCCATGTGCCACCAAAAGAGAATGTTAGTTGGAAAACATTATAGGGGAGGGAGCTGGAGAGTACTCCTGGCATGTACCAGTTTTCCCCGTCGGACTCCACAGCAAAGCCAATTAGATCCTATATTTGAAGAACCAAATTGTTGGTGGGATAAGTAGATACCCCATGTATTCAATACAAACAAAAGGCAGGCTGTAAACCTCTGTGGTTGCTTCTGTCAGTGAGGAGCAGACCAAGTAACAAAATTACTCCATGTGGTGTTTTGGTTCTCCTCAAAAGCCATATACTGGTATTAAAAGGCAGGCAAACTATTTTTAATTTTGATACCTTATAAGAAACAGTATAAAGTATTTTCACCCATTAGTTTGAAATCTTCTGGACACTGCATGAGGATTTGCACAGATATTTGACATAATAATGAAAATAAGGCTTTCACACAATTGCCAGAACGATCTCCATCTTCCTGTACCATAAAAAGATTGTGGAAGACAAGACAAGCTAATGAAAATTAATAAAATACTTTATTTGGTTGATTTGAACTTTTACAACATTCAAGCTGTAACACAGCTACCAAATATTAAACATACAGAGTCCCTGAAGTCTGTCTAGCAGACTACATTTGATGGAACTATGGGGCTTACTCCCATATACCTGAGAAAAAATGTGAAAAAAAGCTGTCAAACTTCAACAGTCTCCCAACCTCTAAGGGCTCTAAAAAAGGGAGAGCTTGTAAGTGGCATTTAAGGCCTCCTCCATGATCAGTGGACACTCCCGATGTAAAAAATACATATATACAATCAAGCTTTTAAAAATAAGCAAAAAAACCTTCACAGCCTCTTCATATTTCTGGATTGCAGCTTAGAAAGTAAATGAAAGAAGCTGGATCTTCTCACCCTCACCATCAGGCAGTGACTTGTGTCCATCAGAATTTAGATTATCTAAATCTTCTTAGAAGAGGATTTGGGTTTTGGGCAAGTCCTTCAGTTCTAGAATTTAATAAGTTATGCACAGTGTCCCAAATCCACTAGTATTCGCCTTTCCTCCTGCAGTCAAGGCAGGTCTTTTAGCATTGTAAATCTTGGCTTCTTCATACACTGGTAGCTAGTCTTGTCTACCTGGTAAAGGAGTACTGGAAAGCACTCAGTTGAGAAAAGTTGGACCACTAGTACAAACTAAAGCTCTGACCATCGTGTGATTTACATTTCCCAAGTAAACCGCTCCAATCAAACCCTCATGTCTGGTGAGGTAGAGAGCAGAAGGCACAATCTTACAGTTTGTTTTTCTGGCTGTAAGGTTGGCTGCATAGATATGAAGAAGGCATCATCTGAGCTAAGAGACAAAGCAGCAAATCTAACTACAGAGCAAGAGATGCCTTGCTTACAGAAGTCATAATTCCAAACCACCTCAAGTAGTTGAACAATGAGCATCATTCATTACAATGACATTTCAGTAAGTAGTCCAGCACCCTTGGGGTTGGAGGGAGAGAGATCTGAGCATAGGCCATTCTCTAGCAGCCCTTGAGAACATTTACTGTAGACACTCTGAGAACAGAGAGACGTTATACATCTTCATCCTCTTTCTCTAAGAAGTCGGTCAGGGTACTGTCGTCCACAGGAATTAGTAAGTATTCCACACCGTCAGCTCCCTGAGAACAGACATGCATACACATTCTGTTAACATCAGTGCACAGTGCAATGCAAGCCACTAGATAGCACCGCCACGCTAATGTTATTTGCAGCCTGTGTGAGAGCTGGCCAGCATTCAGAAGGACTACATTGCTAAAAAATGGGAATATTTCACTAGAGCAACACTGGAAATGCACAAATACTGAGAAAAGTCAGTATAGGAGAAATTTTCTGGTGGGCTATGCCAGTCTGACACTACACATCTCCTCAACACTCTGTTCCCATATCTAGTACTGCTGCACTGCCTCATTTTTAGCACTAACCTGCATTCTTCCATCATGCAAATACAGGTAACTATTGGAAGCAGACAGGCTGGCTCCAGTCTCTGTTACCTCTCAAGGTCTTCAGGAAGAAGAGACCTGTAGGTTGCTGAGTAACCAAAGCACACTGCATTTTTACAGCCCTCTATCCATGTAAAGGGTGTTGACAAATTGGAGGCATGGAAAGAGCTGCAATTACAGAATCTCAGCCTGTTGCTACTTCCTCGGTGCTTCAAGCAATACAGCCTCACTGTGAGCTCAGATTGGTGTCTTAGGGATACTTAGTAGCAACTAAGCATGTTTTCAAGGTGGCTGAATACCCAGAACTATCTTCTTCCCCAACTCACACGCTTGGTCCGGATGAGCTTGTGGTCCCTGAACTCTGTCAGCTGTGCTCTGAGAGTCAGGTCACTGTTGACAAGGAAAGCCTCCCGACACTGTTGGTAGAAGTCTTGGAAAGACAACCCTGGAGACAGAAAAAGGCAAGAACAAGAAATTGAAGTGTTAAGATCGACAGATTTTTCCAGGTCTAAAATCACATGTAATCACCACCTACAAATCTTGCTTTGCCTTAGACCACAGTGGCTACAGTAACGCCATCACTTCTTTCAAGTTATACAGCCAAACTAGTATTGCAGTAATTAATGGAAAACAGCTGACCTTCTAGTCACCCTGTGTGCCTAACAGAATTTTAATAGCGCTTTAAATGCACTTCCCAACATGGTTCATCTCTCTTGATTATCAAACTCCTCTTACTTCCAATTTTCTTCACTATTAACATGTTATTCCTCTGCAGCACCTGTTAGAGACAGTGACAGAATATTCCACATGTATCCTAGAAAGCAGGGACATACCAGAAGTTACTTAGATAGCAGCAGCATGGGAACAGAATCTCCTGTCTTTCCTTGATCCTTTAAGTGCTAGTTATGTAAATTCATATTCTTCCTTTATTTATTTTTTTAATTCCACAGTCCTTTATGAATGATCTCAGTCATGTCTTAACATCAAAACAGTCAACGTAAGAGGAGGTCATTCAGAACCAGCTGGTCTATTGTTTTCCTGTCAGTGTCAGGGACAGTACCACTAGAAAGACATTCCATGTCACTGAGTCTCACCGAGCCAACAGTTACACTTCTGCTGCTGGTGATGTGACCTGCAGGCCGAAAGCCAGTCCTATTGTGACCGAGCTGGCAATGGCAGCATCCCAAACAGGTGAGCACATACCTGGATAAGATGGATTGTCCTTATTCTCCAGCTGGTACTGTGCAAGCAGTCTGAATATCCCCCTAAGTGAAAGGAGGACAGGGGAAGATCAAAAGGAAGAAAAACTCAAACAAACCCCCAAACCCCACCATTAGAAAATATTAACTGATTTTTTTCCCCTCATGACCAGGACTTTGTACATGAATCTCATCACTGAATAAGGCTTTCTATCCAAACGCTGTTCATTTAAAGTAACGAGTCACTTGGAACCCAGTTCCTACCATCTTCATCTTGAACACTGTTGTCAGAAAACAGGAACTGCCTCTTGCTAGGTGTAGACCAGTCACCTAGCAAGGACTGGATCCTCAGCCAAGTGCCACTGTGAAGTATTACAGTGTCTTACCTCGCATTGAGAGTGAGACTGCGCAGGACATGCGTTAGGGAGCTCAAAGCCAAAGATCCAGATTGCTGTACTAAAAGCGAGTTCTCATAAGATGTTTCTTCCACATAAGGACTAAACGTCGTTGTTTCATACCAAAGCCAGTTGTAGAGGCTTAGCTTAGCCTGATCCCACACTAGACAGAGAGAAATGATGAGCAGACAGAACTGGGAGATTTAACTTTTCTAAGATGTTAAATAAGCAACACTAACTCAGTTCTACTCTAGGATTTAGTTCTTAGTGTACTTAGTCCTACTCTAGGAAACAATGTATGCCCATGAAATTCACAGTACATACACCCAGACACTTGCAGTTCAAGACAAATTATCTGCAACAAAACATTTGCACACATCTCTTTTTCATACCAGCTTCATAGATATACTGTAAATCTTTCCAGAGTCAGCAGTGTGCAAAGAATTTCTGCTGATAAACAAAATTGTTTAGATGCAATGACAGACATAACATCTAATGCTCATATCAGAAATAGTGTGGCCAGCAGGAGTAGGGAAGTGATTGTATTCCTGTACTCAGCACTGGTGAGGCCGCACCTTGATTACTGTATTTGGTTCTGGGCCTCTCACTACAGGAAGGACATTGAGGCACTGGAGCACGTCCAGAGAGGAGCAACGAAGCTGGTGAAGGGTCTGGAGAACAAGTCTTATGAGGAGCAGCTTAGGGAGTTGGGATTGTTTAGTTTGGAGAAAAGGAGACTGAGGAGAGCCCTTATCACACTCTACAGCTACCTGAAAGGAGGTTGCAGAGAGGTGGCTGTTGGTCTCTTCTTCCATGTAACTAGTGATAGGACAAGAGGAAATAGCTTCAAGTTGCACCAGGGGAGATTTAGATTGGATATTAGGAAAAATCTCTTCACTGAAATAGTGGTCAAACACTGGAACAGGCTGCCCAGGGAGGTGGTGGAGTCACCATCTCTGGAAGTGTTCAAGAAGAGCATGGATGTGGCACTTCAGGATATGGTTTAGTGGCCATGGTGGGGTTGAGTTGATGGTTGGAGGCAATGATCTTAGAGGTCTCTTCCAACCTTAACGATTCTGTGATTCTGTAATCTCCATTTCAGTAAGTTCCTAAATCAAAGGGTGCCAGAAGCTTGGAGTCTATCTGTATATTATGATCAGTGACTGGTAGTTCTCAATATCTTTATACAGTTTTGGTTCAATACAGCTACAGTCCCAATCAGGGCTTCTAGCTGCTACCTCCATACATACATCACCAGATCTATTTTGCACATCAACAGTAATAGATGAGCTTATGGAACATGCTCAGCAGCCCCAAAGTAGAATGTAGTTTCTTCTCTTTGCTACATCAGGCCCAAGGGGACTCACTGAGAGGAGCATTGATGTGATCAATAGAGGCAATGAGGTAAATGCGAGGCAGAGAGGATAACTGTGCAAGGATCTGCTGACTTCTTTCTCCTCTCAACATCTGGCTGTCCAGGTTATGAATGAGGACATAGAGCTCTAAAGATGAATCTGCAAAGTCAGAAAAAACAGCAGAGAATCAATGAAAGAAACTCCACGCAAAGTGGCTTCCCGTTCCCAGTGCAGCCTAGAAGAAGTCTACTCCATCAGGCTCCATATTCATCATACCAATATCAAATCAATTTCCTTGTACTTCGATCTCTGTCCCACACATGGTGTTTCTGAGCACCTAAAAGGCTTTTTCTCAATTCACTGTATTGCAGTTCTCATCACAGCTACTGTTCTTTTTGCAGTTTAAGCTTTTCTCTTATAATCCATTTTCCACTTGCTCATGGCTTTACCAGGAATTGTCCTTTTAGCTATGACCTCTAGTGCTGTGATTCAAAGTCATTAAAATGTATTTTGGGATAGAAGTCAGCTTTTGAGTTACATGACTAAGATCCTTAAGCTTCTCCTAAAACAAAATGCATTTCCTATTCAGGGTTGGATCAATAGGATACTAACTTCACTCAAAATCTTTCCCACTGAGCCCTCAAAGGAAGATCACAGAATCACAGAATCGCTCGG
>NW_010184493.1:14649-16475 GCF_000695765.1 Mesitornis unicolor | reverse complement strand
GTGATTCTGTGATTCTGTGATTCAGTAAAAAAAAAATTTTTTTAAGAAAATTACTTGTTTCACTTCTGCTTTTTTTCAAAATGAAATGCATTTTTTTCAGCTTTCTGTTTTGATATTTCCTTGAAATTTAGTTTCTAGTAATTTTAAGTTAAATATGAATGACAATGCTCAAAGCAGAAAGAATAATGCATTTTAGGTAAAACCAAGTATTTAATTGATCCTGAAATTATTTTTCTCAAACCTTTTGATTTCATAAGCCACTTCTGAAAGGTTTCTGTTTTGATGCAACTCAAAATTATCTTTTCCTTTAATTTTTTTTCTGAACTATCTGTGATTCAAAATAGCCATTATTTTCACTATCCTACTTCCAGGTAACTTGAATAATATTTCATAGAAGATTTTTTTCATTACTGGTAATCTTAGGCAGAGTTTCTTAACTTTCTGATAAAAGAAATGGACATATTTGAGATTCTTCCTCTCAGCAATGAGCTGAATGCCAGTAGGCAGAAGATACTTGTTTGTGATAAGTTCTGTGGAAAGGATGGTTCCAGCATGTTATCTAAAGCTGAGCCAGAAAATAAAAGGACACGAAAGGAGATGAGACATCTTTAGAAATGCCTTCATTCCAGAGCATTCTTCAAATCATTTGCACTGTCAGTTAGAGATTGTTGTCCAGAAATCCTCAGGAGTTGAATTTTAGACATTCAAACTCATGGCATTCCATGTGGATTTAGTCTTTTGCTTATTTAATTTTTTTCCATTAACTCATTTCTTGTCACTGTGCAAGTCTAACACTTCAGGGCAAAATCTTCCAGCTATTTAAAAAAGGTGGTAAGCAAGGACAACACCTGTATCTTCCTCACATGGTTCCTGTCTCTCATAAAGTTCCTCCCTTTACACCTTACCTCAAGCACACCACCCCAGCAGCTGGCTGTGTTCTGTGCTACATTAAGGAGCCATTATTTTGTGCAGAGGAGCATATAGAACATAAACTTCAGGTGTCAATGTGTATACTGTAGGCACTGGGGCTTCTTACCAGCACAGCACTATTATTCTGGAATACAGCACACTTTAGAAAAAATAAAATCTTATGAGAAAGGCAATGGTAAACAAGATAACTTTGCCAATAGCCATTGAACCTAAGTATCTCATGTGAAAGAAGAAAAAAGGGTTTGTTATCTGAAAGAATTTTACATCTGGAAGTGATTTTGAAAGCCAGCACATATGCCACAGACTTAAAAAGAAGATTAAAAAAAGTAGACAGATGGTCAGTTACCAAATTAGATGCAATCAGAAAACGGAAAGATAATTTATCATATTCCCTCTTCCCAGCTTTTCATGTAGATTCTGGACTTGGCAAGCTGTTAATCTGCTCTGATGAGTGCTTACAATAGAGCTGGGAGCTCTGAACACTGCCAGACCCAGCAGAACTTGTAGTTTGGCCTCACTTGGTTGTTTGCATTCCCCTCCTCGTGCCCATGATTTCACAGTGCAGGAAATCCAGCATTAGGGCTCCTAGGTCAAAATAGCTGCTGCCACACAATGTAAAGTGCTGACTTAGGTTAAACATTTGCTGTGGAGCCAAGTTTTCACAGCTAATTTCTTGTACTGGCAGGGTTGGGTTTTTTTTTTTAATAGCAGAGCTATAATCTGTTTGTGCCACTCGAGCTTTACACTGGATCACCTGTCATGTCCCACAGCCAGCCTCGAGGCAGCCCAAATCCTGTGTCACACTCTTCCTGCCCCCCTGACACTGAGACCCCATGCCCTTGCCTGATCCACATTACTTCTGGCTTGGGATCTGGCATGTTCAAAGTCAGATTATG
>NW_010184493.1:0-14618 GCF_000695765.1 Mesitornis unicolor | reverse complement strand
ACATGCATATACCTTAAGACTGAGAAGCTTTCATTAACACATGTGCTGCTCTGGTTTTTCGTTGCACTTCCCTGAAGGTTTCAGAGCAAGCCAGTTCATCCCAACAGCACAGGGGAGGGAATGCAGTGCCTGAAGCAGGATGTGGGGCTACCACAACTGGAGCTGGGGAAAACATGCCTCTCCATTTCTCCTCTACTTTGCCTTACTTTAATTTCCCTAGTATCCTAGATTGCCTCATACCTTCATCCATGTCAGAGGCCCAGAGAAACCCACCTTGCAGTGGCTCCTACAGCCTGTCCTGGCTCAACTGCCCTGCCTCACAGAAGGATGGAGCTGGGGATGAGGTGCCATGCTGCCAGGGTTTGGCAGCTGTACACAAGCCATGAGCAACAACGGGTGCAAGTAGACAAGACAGCCTACCCACTCCAACAGCTCCTTGTTTCTGAAGGAGACCTGCCTCTTTTTTCCTAATCCCTGCTCTTTTCCCAACAACTGATCCCATCCTTGTGGGCTCTCTGACCCTTCAGTGAACAGATCCAGTTTTCTGCTACAGACCCAGCAGTAATTCACTTTTTCTTTGTGGAGTTCATTTTCCGCTATCTTAATGAAGTAACTCAGCTCAGAAAAGGGTCAGAGAAGCACCAGTGTCTGAGAGACAGTGAAGGAAAGAAGCAGTAGGACTGGTGCAGCAGCACCTTCCTCAACAAATTCAGCCTGTGCTGTCTAACCACACTTTCACCATGCTCCACCAGCAATACTGTTTCCTAAAATCACTATGCCAGAAATACCAGGAGCTCTCATGCTATGAGGTAAATATGGGTTAAAAAAACCTTAAGCCAGAATGTAACCCAGGATCTGTGAAAGGTGAGAAAAACAAGTTTGTGTCCATTTTTCTGTGCTTGCCCCTGTCCTGGGACCTGAGCCACTGGCAAAGGGCCCACATTAATGTTTAGCATGTTTTTCCCAGGGCCAGGATAGAAATTGTCAATGGACTGCAAGTGCTCAAGGCACTACTCCTCTCTGCCAGTGGAGCCCTCAAACAGGAGCCCATGGCAGTCCCTATCACTCTGTCTGACCCTGCTTCAAAGCTGTCTATCTCACTGGAAATACAGGAAGGACAGATTTTGTCCCAACATTTTGAGACATTTCACTCCTTTGCTTCCTTCTCAGTGAGATTTAAGCTGTCAGAGATTTCTTAATTTCCATGGCAATGCAAGAGCCCATACTTTAGATCTACAGCCACATGCTGTGAGACAGCTTTTTGTCAGATTATTTCTGTCTCTTCAGTTTCCACAAACAAGCTGGAGATCTGGCAGCCCCTTTGATACCCCAGCAAAAAGAAAAATAACACAACTACCCTTCAGACCTACAGGAAGTCCTCAGGGCACTGCCAGGTTTTCCAGAGGTGCTTCGGCAGAGTTTTGTCCATCTTTAGAGCACCCTCAGCTTGGCCTGAATGCAGGGGAGGGTGTTGGTGACGGGTTGGACAACGGGGGGATGGGGGAGAGGGATGCCATGGCAGACTGGGCCAGACCTGCAGGCCTCTGCTGCCAGGCTGCCGTGCAGGTTGGGTTTTGGCTGGCCACGGGGCATGGCAGGCTCCTTCACCAACACACCACCTTCACCAAGGGCCAGGTGTCAGTCTGAACCCCTGCCAAACTGCAGGGCTCACACTGAATGAAAGTGGGTCCCCTTCCTCTCTCCCCTTCCCCTCTGTGAGGAAGCTGGCTGGAGGGGGAACTTGCCCTCCTCCCTGGTCTTCACTCAGAACTGCAGCTGTGGAAGTATCACCCAAACTTTCCTCCAATGGCTAGTCAGTATTTTGCTCCCATTTTGGCCGACTTTTGGCAGATCCCTGCCTTCTTTCCTGCAAAACTGCCCTGAGAGACCCAGGTGTTTTCCTCTTCAGTCACAGGCATGCCAATGCCCTACAGTTTCTTATGCCAGACAAATGTATACATCACAGACATGAAATGACAAAAGCAATTAGTGCAGACGTTAAAAAAATCAAACAGACAGGCCTTAGGGTTCCCTGTAGCTCCTTCCATCTACAGGTCACCATGGGATGGAGCCCCAGCCCAAAGGAAAAATGCTCCCCACTCTCCATGTCAGCTAAATACCATTTGAGACAACCTCAGAAAACCTTGCTAGTAGTTTGAGACCCCAATGTCTCATCTAGTTTTTAATTTTTACTGTGCTATGTCTCAGAAAATAACTATTCACCAAACACATGGTCCTGCAGGACACTAATTACCAGTAGAGTCTACCTGCCTCCTGTCAATGGGCCAGGGACCTTTGCTAGTACACCTTCTCCTAGGTCATGTAACAAGGTGGCTCCTAGCTTGGCACACTGCTTTTGAAGCTGTCAAAAGAAAACTAGGAAAGCTTGTCGAAAACCACTTCCTACTTGGAATAAGGCACACAGTTTGATTTACTTGAGGATTGTTCTCCCCAAGATACTGCACGCCCTGTGAAGCCTCCTCTAGATAAAAATAGATTTAAAAGATAGGAAATGCTTGGAGCAGTCCTAATCATCGGGATGAAAGCCAGGAGAAACAGATTGTCCCCATCAACGATTAACATAATTAAGGAGAAGTTTAACTGGGATCAGCTTCCCCCCACCTGGAAAACTTTATAGCTAGATCTCCTTTCCTTCAGGTGTCTCATTGCAGAGCTGCTGGGACACTTCAGTACTATGACAAGAATACAGATATTGACATCGGCACTTCTGTTAAAGTAGGAAACACAAGTTTATGGATCTTAACAGTGCTGCCTAATCAATTTGAGTGAAGACCTAAGTTTTAGAGACAGGCTTGATACCCCTGCCACCTTTTCTTGTCCTGCTAGCAAGCTTTAGTGCCATGTATTGGCTTCAACTCTATTTTTTCCCCCATCCTATACTGAGATTGCAAAATTAAATGACGTAAGTCTAAGAATTTGTAGCTTTATGCAAGGACTTGACATCAGCCTTCTAACCCAATCAATCTCTTTTTTGTCAAAGCATAAGAACCGAAAGAAAGGAAAGAGTAGGTTTTACACAACATTATTGTATCCTGAGCTGCACAGAAAGCAGTACTGTATGGGCATACACCAGTTCCTACAGGCCTGCTTGCCATTCTTTTACTCATCCACTCCCAGTACTTTGTATGAACAAATTTTAGTGCACATGAAAGCACCTATCTTGGCCAATTCAGTGTTTGCAAAACATGCTGGCATCGTCAGTAGAAGGGCACCTGGGAAGGGCTATGAACAGCTTTGCCAGCTTTCTGTCAACAAAAGAGGGCCACAGAAACGGCTGTGTTGCTTTTACTACACATCTTGCACAGGCACATTCACACAGGAAACATGACAAGAAAGATGGGTCACCCCTTGAAAAAATTTCCCACAGCTGAAGCTTTGCAGCTGGTCAGCAGAGCTCAGGGGCCCTGCCACCTGAGCTTCACATTCACAAATATTTTAACATAGGGTCTGGGTCTGGCCCTTTACAACCACAGTCAGGGTAAGATGGGGAAAACACTGCAGAAAGCTGTGGACTTTTAAAATCAAAAAAATCAAAGTCCTCTGCACAGGGGCATTTTTTTAAACACAACAAACCAAAACATAGCCAGAAAAAAATCCAGTTCCTGTCAGTGCTTGTCCCACAGAGGTGAGGCCTCCTGCTTTGATCCAACTTCAGCTGCCATCTGCTACTTCTCCTCCTCGACCCTCTTCTCCATCTGGAGCCATCTGAGCAGACAGCCCCCTGGGCCTGCACAGCTGGGCAGGGGGAAGAATGTGCGAGGAGCCAAGTTCAGTGCTCCAGACTTTACTGCTGGAAGATTTTCCACCCACCTGAAGGTGCTCTGAGCCACCATCTGCTCCAGGCTGAACAAAAAGGGAATGACAACTGAAAGAGCTACCAAAGGATACAGCTCCGTATGACTTGGCGCCTTTTGCCTATTTGGCCGCCTGGCTCCTTGTGACGGGTCTGTGGCACAAACCCAAACCTGACTCAGAGCTGCTCCAAGGAAGCCTGGGAGTTTGTTAGTCTGTGAAAAGGGAAGAGTAGCTGGACCCTGAGAGTTTTGCAAATGGGCAGCTCTCCAAAACAGAGGGGAATCACTCACCTTGCTGTCAAAGGAAATGGGGCAGGGGAAAGTGATTGCCTTTATCCCTCCCTGTGGGCACACAGTAAAGTGAAAAGTCATCTAAACTCCAGCAGAAGTTTTAGTAAAACAGCATACAATGAAAATGTAAAAGCTTTCTGCTTTCTACCAAGCAGACTGTCTTCTGGGGCTGCGGCTGCCTGACTCCAAGGAAAAGGTGTGTGGTTGGTACTGACACTGATTGCTCTGCTGTTTACTGCAGAGAAGAGGCGGTTGCCATCCCACAAAGGGAAAGCTGAAATCTTAATGTTGTCAATAAGAAATTGGAGGAAGGAATTATTTTACCACACACAGTGAGTGGTAAAATAAGAAGGAAGTTACCACCTTCAGCTCTGAAGCTGGATCCCAGCTTTATTGCTAACGCTAAGCGGACTGGCATGCAGGCGTTTCAGGACAATGACTGAGTCACTTCAGAAGTCACAGATTTGCTGGTACATGCCCATAGCAAACACGCACAATCTGATGGTGACTACTGGCCCATGTATCGAATAGTTGGTAAGGACCTACTTTATTCAGTTGTGTCATACTAAGGTTGCTAATTAAAAATGGAAGCTTAGCCCCAGATCTTCAGTGATCATGTCAGATGAGGCTATTGCTGGCATTGGATTGCTTCACTCTCAGCATCCCATCCCTTCCAGATGGGAATTATTTGTATCTGGATATGTGCAGAGTCTTAAATTAGCATGCTCAGGGATTCATAGTTTAAAAGATCTACACAAGGCAAAAACAGTAACAATTATTCCTATGGTGATCGTCTCCATTACTAACTGTTTAAAAATAAGTATAATATGCTAAATATGGGTACTTATTACTTCTTTTGCTTAACTCTTTATTAATGTAGTTCTTTGCAATTTTTCTTTTACTTCTTTTTCTTCAGTTCTTCGATATCCTCATGATGAGCTAGACTCTGTTGGGCTAAGACATACACAGAAAAGGAGGAGATAATCACTACCCTAAACATTTACAGTTTGACTGCAGTACCAGATAGGAGATAGGCAGTGATTGAGCGCTGAGACAAGACTAGTCAGTGCCATTTGCAATAGCAACATTGGCCCACTGTGCTGGCTGGTGGGTATCTGTGAGGCTTAGGGAGCATTACATAGAAGGACTTTAAGGAAGGGCTGTAAGGAGGATCAGGAGGTCACTTTGATAATGCCTGTGGGGAATGGCTTTCCCAGTGAAAGGGGAAAAGTCTCAGTGCTCCTCCTCAAGGTGCTTCATGTGCAGGGCCACTCAGGCAGGGGCTACAGCCACCCTGGTTTGTTTATCAGATTTGTTGCTGCAGCAGAGGGTCACATTTGAAATGCAGAAGGGACACATACACCTTGTGAAACACTGTTTAGTTACCCTTTGCATAGAAAAAAACCCATAGAAACTGAGAGGTGTTGTTTCCACTGTTCCTCAATGTTTTTAGTCAAAGAATCACAGAAGATCATTTGTAGAGCAGTGCCACAAAGATTTGCATTTGCAACCACAAAAAAGAGCCAGAGTTTGAAGGCTTGTCTCTTACCACTACTTCTTTTTGTAGTTGTTCACTCCTATAGGTGAGTAGCTGCATGGACAATTGTTACAAATATTATTCTGCATCCTTTTCCTTGATCACCTTCTCATGCTTCATGAAGCCAATCACAGATTGGGGAATGCTGATTTTACCTATCCTTGTGTCTGGAAGCAGGGTCAACTGTACTTCAGATGCTGGTGTAGATGTTACCCAGGTATGAGCCTGAGCAGCCAGCAGCCAGCCTGGGCTCCTGCCGATAGTAACAGGGCAAGGAGATGGTCAAGAGCAGGAAGATGATGAGTTCTGGTCAAACTACAGCTGATGGCCAGACACCTTCACAAGCAAGTTGCATGACAACAGGCTGAGACAGAAGTGTTTGCAGAAGAGACAGCTTTTCATGTAGAAGGGTCTTTATGCAATGACCATACCGTTCATCATGCAGTTCAAGCCGATTACTACTCATGGAAGTTTTCTGTTCCATGTGATTGTGCAGCAGAGAACTACATCTCAGGTTATTTACTGCTTTGTATTAAAAAGAATATAAACAAAAGTTAGGAGGCACTATTTCAAAACAAGTCACTACCAGTGCAAAAAGGAAAGGTAATGGAACATGTTAGAGGCTTCATTTAGGATGGCTTAGGTTGGAAGGGACCTTAAAGATCATCCAGTCCAAACCCCCTGCCATGGGCAGGGACACCTCCCACCAGACCAGGTTGCCCAAAGCCCTGTCCAACCTGGCCTTGAACACTTCCAGGGAGGGGGCATCCACAACTTCCCAGAGCAACCTGTGCCAGTGTCTCACCATCCTCACAGTAAAGAATTTCTTCTGAATATCTAATATAAATCTACCCTCTTCCAGTTTAAAACCATTCTCCCTTGTTCTGTTGCTACGTGTCCTTGTAAAAAGTCCCTTCCCAGCTTTCCTGTAGGACCCCTTCAGGAACTAGAAGGCTGCAATAAGGTCTCCCTGGAGCCTTCTCTTCTCCAGGCTGAACAGCCCCAACTCTCTCAGCCGGTCCTCACAGGAGAGGTGCTGCTGATCAGCTTCATGGCCCTCCTCTGGACCCGCTCCAACAGCTCCATGTCCTTCTTATATCGGGGGACCCAGAACTGAGCACAGTGCTCCAGGTGGGGTCTCACCAGAGCAGACTGGAGGGACAGAATCACCTCCTTTGCCCTGCTGGTCACACTTTTTTTGATGCAGCCCAGGATGGGGTTGGCCTTCTGCACTGTGAGTCCGCATTGCTGGCTCATGTTTTCTTAAAAGATCGATGCATTTTTGGCCACATCTTCTGTGTGAAGAAAATGGTGAGGCACCACCACTTTTTTATTTTGCTAATTTTTATCACTGTGTACTTCCTAAATTGAAAACACTAATTTCTTCTAAACTACATTATATTCATTCCATAGTACATCCTGTGACTCAGATATAGAAAATCTGTTGCTAAACCCTGCTGTCTATGCTACCTGCCAGCATACTGGAAATGAGTAACCCTCAGAACAAACGTCCTTAAAGAAGAAAAAGGCCCCTCCTTTCCTAAGAATGGAAAGTTCGATAATGAACAAATGTTAAATAACATTTAAATAACAAATGTTATTTAACAGACTTAGCTTATTCATAAGAGAAGAAAAAAAGGACATCCCAAGAGAGACACAACTTACACTAAGGACATTGGCTTCTTGAAAGTCAGGCTGTCATGCCAGCCTACTTTGGCACTAGGCAAATGCCCTGCTTGTGAAGCTGATCTAAGGTAAGGAGCTCCCACAACATTTCAAAGCTACGAAACTACTCATATATGAATATTACTAACCATACACAAGGATAAAATATTTCTCTCCCTTTTTAAGACATTTGTACTTTTCAGAGGTTGCAGCACTGACAAAGGCAAAAGCCCACCACTTGCAGGGAAGGTGAAGACAGTAAGTAACATCTTGCTTCCCCTTTGCTGAGAGCACAGCTGACGGCTGTCTTCCTAAGGGTGTGTCTTCCTTGTAGGCACATACAGCTATGGTGCCATTATCAAAGTCGTTTTAATGTGTAGCTTTTTATTGCTTTTAAATAACCCTGTTTGTTTTAGTGTAACACCATTCTCCCAACCGGCTCCTAGGCCAAGTGCCTGTTCTGTCTACCTGTCTCACCCTGTGTAGTCAACTGTGCCTTACAGTCTCTCTCCTCCATGTCTCTTGTCAACTCACCACCTCTTAGTTTCTCATCCTCGTCTGTGTCCTCAGCACAATCTAAATGAATGTAGTAAATGCTGCAGGGAAATAGGATGTGTAGCAGGTCATTACTGGTAGAACAAGCACTCAGGAATTTTTTTTGTGAGACAAGAATTGCAACCAAACCCCACTTCCCCTACATTGTACACATGGCTAGTATCAAAGAACTTAGTTATGTCAAACATTTTGTTTGCTTCTGTATGATGCACATCAGTCATCTTCAAGCATGTTTCTGGAGCAGATTGGGCTGCAATGCCAATGCATGAGAGAAGACTCCCTTTGGAGGGAAAGGGAACCTTTCAGCAAAGTGAACAAAGGCAGACAAAGCAGGGCTGGGAACTTAAATGCACAGCTGAGCATCCTGCCTGGTGGTAGGTAAAGAGGGTGAGGAGCTTGGCAAGAGCCTGGGCTAGCCAGTGCTGAAGATCAGAGCACAGCATTTCCCTTGATGCAGGTCGGCATAAGGCCTTGCCATCTGGTGCTGATCTGCTGACAAAGAACAGCTGAGCCATGTTTTAATATGGACTTAACTGGCATGCTGCTACCAGGGCTAAACCATAAAACTGTATTTCTTGCTGGAATGAACGCTAACCTTCACTGGCTGAACAAAACAGACTTTTGTCTTCCTGAGAGAGAAACTCCCAGCACTTTTCCACGCTCTGAGTCTAATCCTTAAGATTGGCATAGCTCCTGGGAGAGGAGTTGTCAAGTACATGACACATTTGAGTAGTGCTTCACCCATGTAGGGAATGCACTTGCAGAGAAAGACAGGCTCAGTGAAGCCACCTAGAAGAGGCTATTCTTTGGGAGAAAAGCTAATGGTGTATTGCTGTGGTAAGGAGCATCACTGCAGACATGTGATATAAAATATTGTAATATAAAATATGGTACATCTTGCAAAAATAACTCTTGAGTCCCTGAAATAACTCAAAGCACCAGGCTGTACTGCCAGTAATTCATGCACCCATCACATTTTTTAACAGGCAGATGGCAGACCCTGAAACTAAACACAGAGAGTCTTTTATCAATCATGATGCGATAAGCACGGACAAGTTACATGTGGGTGACAGGAAATGATGGTGGGACGGTGGAACCAAATGAAAATGCGGAGATGATTCAGAACATACATCTCCTTTCACTTCTCCAGAGAAATACAAGATTTATTTCTGAATATAGAGGGGTGGATGCATCTTGCTCTCAAGTACAGCTTTCTAAGAGCTCAATGAGCTGATCCAAAAATGAGTGCTTAGGCTTCCTGTAGGGAGGTGGGTGTCTGAAATGAGACAGATTAAACATCTTATGGAGATGTCTACATGCGGCTGTTTTTCCCTGACCACAGAAGGAGTCCAAGCCCTGGATGGGAGGATGCAGCTGATGTTCAGATGGCCATGGTCAGACAACGGGTCCCACAAAGAGCAATTAATAATTGTGGTGTGTGCAGTGCCCAGAGCAGGGCACCATGCCCCATGTTCTTTTCTTTTAGGCAAATAATCCAATGACTGCAAGAAGTTCACCAACAGCTCTCCCATCTCCAGGAGCAGGATTTGATAGGAACTGAGTATGGCTGCTCCAGGGACAGACTGGCATGCAGCTCATCCCTCTGTGAGTTTGAGAAATGCACATTTTGACACACACACCTTGAGCAGCTGACCCAACCACAAACATCTGGGAGGTAAATGGAGTGCAGGCTTCTTGAGGCAGCACAGGGCAAACCTCCATTCATGGAAAACCGATGGGAGACAGACACACCATGTGAAAAAGACTTGTATGAGAATGGTGCTCTCCTTCACATCTGTGCTGTCAGCCCAGGCTTTTCTGCTCTCCCAGCGCAAGTCGATGTGGAAGGAGTCACCACAGCAGCTTGATGAAGCGGTGAGCCGTGAGCATGTCTTGCTGTGTTCTCTAATGGAGATACACTGATGACGTGGTTAATCAGGGAATCATCCTCAACCTGGCAGACTGTCTCAGATGGAAATGGGCTTGAGGTTGGCTGACTGCTGGGGTGAAGCTGCTGAGTTTATGGCCATAGAAACATTTAACTGTACCTACTCCCCTGCAGGTCACCTGTTATGCAGTAATAGCCACAAATATGTAAAAAATGCAAAAAATGCAAAAGACAAAAAAAAATATCCAACCCGCCCCCCCCCCTCTTTTTTTTTTCCTTTATGAGGGTTTGGAGGCTCTGTGCTGTTAACTCCTCCAAGGCCATAATGAAGCCACAGATACTCCTGTCAAAGAGCTATGGATGGGGGCTGAAAGTAATTTGCTGCCAAGGGTGGCAACAAACCCACGTGCCATCTGAGTGTAAGCCGTTTGTGTAAGCATACACAGCTATGACTGTCTTTGCTGTGAACAGTACCCTTGTTTCTGACTCTGGAAGAGCATTTTCTTCCTGTTCATCTTTGCAGGAAGGGCATTTTTGTGTTTGCTTGTTTTGCCTTTTCCAGTGTATTTGGAGCTCTAGATCACAAATATATTTTCTGTGGTGGTAATAAAAGGAACGAAGTTTAAAGAAACATAACTAAACCTATTTATCGTAGATATGGTTGATAGCTCTAGCCAGGAAAATACCTTAGTTTCAATTGTTTATAACTTTGAACAGATGGTCTGAAATTTTCCGTTCTCTGACTTCAGTTTGATTTAATCAGGGGCTTCAGGCAGGGGGGAAGGGTGTTTCTTTTCATGTCAGCTGTGGGAGACCAGGCACTACAGGATAACATCAAAGGACAAAGTGGTGTTTTTCACGTTAAAAAATACGTAAAGGTTACAATGTCACCATCTTTGGGAGGAAGGAATTACAGTTTGGCATGAAATGTGGGGTTTTTTCCTATTTCCAGGTTACAAAAGTCTGGAAAATATATGTTGTATATGCTCAGCAAAGACATGGTAGCAACTTTTACCTTTATTTTCTGGAAACATGGTTCAGCTTGGAGCTGAGTAGGCCCTTCTCTGTAAATGCAGATCCTTCTCTCTCCTGGCCATCCTGGGTGCAGGCAGAGGAATGAAACCAGGAAGCCTTTCTCCTCTGTGCTCTCAGTCCCAGAAAGAATTCGAGAACAAACCCTTCCCACCAGGCTTGACTTGGGCCACTGAAAGTGCCAAATAATGCCAAATGCTCCCAAATTCTGGGTCCTCAATATCTCAGGTTGGACATACAAAATAATTAACACATACAAAACATGGGCATTTCTGACAGGGATCTTAGTTCCTGTAGAGATGATGACTTGCTTAAGCCATCAGATGGTTGCAGATACAGGCAAGATGATAGAAGCTGGTATGTCCACTGTCGCAGTGGTGAGCCTTGGGAGAGCTGGTTAAAAGGGAACTGGGCACCTTGCATAGATGAAACTCACCCTCTGCCATGCCCCTGTCCAACAGCACTGGTGATTCCCCGCTGATTCGAGGGCCTCCCACTGCAGTGGGGAAGGAGCCTAAATTTATAAGTGAAGAGATACAAGCATTTGTCCCAACAACAACACCACCACCACTACTGTTCAGTAATAATTGTGCTGTGATGGCTGGAATACAACACACAGATTTATCTAAAAATCTACAAGGGAGTTGCATTGTAAAGGAAAGTTGTCAACATACATGTGGTTGAAATAAGAGTAAATACATTGCCTCCTTTACCTCCATAATAAATGTTGCCCCACTGTATTCTGATGGCATATAATATATATTTGTTTAGACATGGCTTTGCCTCTTTTTTTTTAATATTCAATCAATGAGAAAGCTTTCTGTTTTACTAATGAACTTTAATTCCAGCAAGTTTGTTGTGTGAGTAAACACACAAGAAGAAGAGGACAGGACTCACAAAAACACACGTCATCATTCACATGGCCAGGGGAGGATGTGTCTCCTCCAGATAAGCTGGTATTTCATTCAACTGTAATTTTCATTCTCTGTGGCTATCAGCTCGCATAAGTGCCAACCTGCTTGGTGAGGGAAGCATGGAGTCCTCTTAGGAACATGGGCTTAATCTGAAGCTCAGGAAAAAAAAGAAATCACCACTTTACCACTGTTTTCAGCAGTGCTTGTGCAGAAGTGAGTACCAGAAAATGGTCTCATATTGCAGTACTGCAGCTTCTTCACTCCTCAGAGCAGCAATAGGCTGTTTGCTTCTCTTTTGCATACATTTGCAGAGACTGAAGCATCTTTAACATCTCTGTGTTTTTTGAAGCTGCCCGTGGTGCTTGTGGCAATGGACGGGAACAATCGCAGAGATATGCAGAGGAACCAGCTCCCTGGCCAAAAGCCAGCCAACCTGTGTCCTCTCCAGTTACTGGATTGCAAGTGTCAGGGAAATTATGTAGGTCCTAAAAGCTGCTGAGGTGGACAGCTGAAATCTGTTGTTTGTCGGGTTTTTAGATGTTTCCCTCCAGGCCACAGGTGAAAGTTGCCAAGACTGAAGAGCTTTTTAAGAGAAGAGCAGGTTGGGCACCGAAAGCCCAGCTCTGCAGGTGGAAGAGGCCCTCCTTGCTCTGCGGCGTGACAGCAAAGGGGAAGAGCAAGAGAGAGAGGAAACACCTGGATGGGGTGCGAGCGTTTGTGCCAGAGCAGGATGGGCAGCAGCAAAGGCTCTGACGCTGAGGCAGGAGTCGTCCCACACCAAAGCAAAAAAAAAGGATGGTCAGTTTTCCAGTTTCCTTCTAAGCAGAGCCAAAATCTCTCATGAACTCCTTCAAGACTTCATCCCCAAATGCATGAAACATGATCACTGGTGATTTCATGGGATTTCCAGCATTGACAGGGAAAACAACACCAGAATGTTTTTTGGAAAGTCAGTGTTATAAAACCAAGATTTAAACTCGAGGCAGAAAAGTAATTCAAATCCAAACACTGTCTCCTTGGCTAATCCTACTCAGAAATCTTTTCTTAGTATGATATAAAAATGTGTTAAATCCCCTGCTGTTTGTAGAATTTTAGAAGCTGTTATTGTATAGACTGCATCTAAGCAGCACTCAAAATATGTCAGAAGCTTTATTATGTATCTGTTAGCTTAATTTAACATCAAAGTGAAAAAACACTGAAGTGTCACAGAGCAGCCAGTGTTGTTTCTAGTCACAGGAGGAAGATTTTGGACTTGCAGAAACTGAACTTCTCTTTCCTTAAGTGAGACCATTTGTGGGCAAACCAGGGCCTGGAGAGTCACCCTTAAAAGCAGGTGACAGCTTGTTCTCTGTCCTCACCATGAGTCATGTCAAACCTTGACACCTCACTCTTCTTGCCAATAGCACTTTAGGGTGGTGGAACAAAACCCTTGTGGGTCCATCGTTTACCAGTCAAGGAAACAATTCTGTAACCAGTTACTCCAAACCCCTACAAAACACAAGCTCCAGAAGTCCCCTGAAAGAGTCTCAATTTGAGTCACAGTTATTCCTTCAAAAATGAATTCCTGCAGGGAGTCTTTTGGCTTAATGCTGTGTATGCTTGGAAAGAGGTGGGATTTTTTAACCATAACAGCTTGCTATGACAAAAAAACCAGACTGAAGGAAGACTTGCTTTTAAATATGTCAGTGGCAATAAAAGCATGCACATTTGTTCCAGTAAATTTAGCATCCAAAATGAAGCTTTAATACTGCATCTATTTTTATTTTTCAGGCTGAACTCGCATGGTCTCTATTTTGAATGAAAAATAAAAAGAAAACACTTTGAGAAACTAACTTTCAATTTTAAAGTGCTTTAATTAACTGAGACCTCCTCTCCTTCTCCGTCTCCGTCTCCGTCTCCGTCTCCCTCTCCCTCTCCCTCTCCCCTCTCCCTCTCCCTGTCCCTCTCCCTGTCCCTCTCCTCACTATGTCTTTACCACTCATTGGAGTGGAATGCGAATGCCTCCAACCCATGCATTAAATGTTGCCTCCGGGAGCTGTCATACCTGGTTTGCTCTCTTCCCTTATCGTCTCCCCAGGGCAAGATGGGTATCATCTGCAATGTTTTGGTAGAGTTGGGGTTTTTTTAGACATACATGCTGCTCTCTGTTTATACTAGATTAGGCAGATTGAAGAAGTACTCTTGATACTCACAGTGGATGACAACACATTTCTGTAATTCCAAATGTCATCTTAGTTGTTTGCTTTCTTTATTTCAACACTTGTTTTTCACATTTTTTGTGGCTTTAGCTCCCTTGCCCCTAACACAAGCTGCTTCATACTTCTTTTTCAGAGTCCTGTATGAACTATTTTTGTAATGATATATTAAAAAATTGCTTGCCCTCCGCAGTGCATTGCTGCAATCACAAGTCAGTGTCCCACTTGCAATTGCGAGTAGGGTTGTTTTTGTTGTTGAAAGTTACTTTTTAACATACGTTATTTCTCTGACCTGGCTTATACCACCCGTATGCAAACAGTTGCATCAGCACAACCAAGAGGGACAGGGTGAGCAGCTGGGCTGGGGGATGAAGTGGGAAATTCTTCAGCTGCTTTCATTGCCAAAGCAAACACATTGTGTACCTGCACCATCAGCACATGGTGACCAGACTTTAACGAGAAAAAAAAAGGAAAAAAGGAACAAACCAAACCCCTGCGATACAGGAGATGCGTCATATGCACCAGATCATGTTGCAGAGGACAGCTACCCTGAGTCCGGTCCTGCAACCAGTTGTAGGCTCAGAGTCCTGGCCCTGAATTCCCAAATCTGAAAGGAGGCAGACAGAAAAAAAATCTCATGTTCTTGGTGAGAGCATGATGTCCAATGTCTCTTTCTAAAATCTCACACACATACATTTAACGTCTTTATCAATGATCTAGATGAGG
>NW_010184492.1:1106-4006 GCF_000695765.1 Mesitornis unicolor | reverse complement strand
CCTAACGTTCTGTGTGATTCTGTGTGTGAATGTATGCTACCTACTGAGGATTTTAATAAGTATTATTAAAAGTTGTTTATTGTTTGTTACTCTCTACAGACTTTCTGGTGGGTTTTTGTTGGTTTGTTTGGGTTTTTTTATTTTAAGTTATGAAGAGAATGACCCAAGTCATACTCTAAATGAGGTATAAGTCAGATTTTTATTTTATTTAATTTTGCAGCAAGTTGTGTTTTCAATCTCTCCCACTTCTGTAACATCAGGGACTTTTTTAGTGTTCTGCTATACTTTCAAGTAATCAATGGCTTTATTAACTAGCCTGCAGTAATAGGGAAATCTCTGCCAGTCAACAAACAGTCTATATTTTTAGCTCTTGCACACAAAATTCTGTATACTGCAACTGGACTTTACATATGTAATTACTGGTAATTGTAGAATGAGCAATTCCACACTCATTATCAGTTGGTACATTCAGATAGAAAACATCTGAGGACTTAAGTTTTTACCTGCAGTGGAAATGGTAATATGCCTGATATTTTTGAGGATTCTACTTAGACATTAAAATGTGGAAAAATAATTATTGAAAACCATATGCAACTGTATAATTCATTGGGAAGTATGCAAAACAGCTTTTCATCCTTAGCTACAATGTCAGCTCAAATTCATATAGGGAGTGAGGCAGTTAAATCTTACCTTATGCTACAACTCATGAGAAGTTAAAGCCACAAAGCAATGTGATATATGGACAGAGTCTTCAGACAATTTTTTATTTTACTATTTAGATTGAAAATTAACCAAAGACATTTTCTGTGGAAAAGCAGCAATCTTAATTTAGGATTTATGGTTTTATGTCTAGCTGGGAAATTTGGTTGATGTAGCCAGACTACTAATTGCCCAGCAAATATCTTAGACCTTGACCCTTATTGCTATGGTAATCTTTTTACTATAACATTAAATCAATTAGTTGCCTTTTTTTTTTTTAAATGCACTTATACTTTTATTAGATCACTGTGGATTTTCAAAGTACTGTTCAGATAACTTCATTTTTGTCTGTATCTCAAGAATTCACAACTGGCATTAAATGCAGAAGGCAACACCAATGACACATTAAGGGTACCTCATGAAAGGCTCTTCACTGATATAGGATAAGGAGGTTAGCAACCCAGAGAGCCCCAGCTCAGCGGAGAGACAAGGCTGTGGTAAGCCAGGCAGCTTTGGTTCTGTGCCACAGCGCTGCAGCCTGCAGGGGGTGACACTACTGCACTGAACAAAACATCACTGCAGTTCAGTGGTGCTAAATGCAGTACTTCCATGCTAATAGCAGGCAGCAGCTCTGTGTACCAGAAAACTTTTTGTTTTCCTTCTTTTTTTTATTTTTCTTTTCCCTGAAAGGAAAATCTGCAGAATTTCAATCCCATGATAATGGCTGATATTTTTTTTTTGTGGTCTTTGAAGTGAAAGTTATCTGGAAAATGAAAGTTTATTGCAAAATGATTTTCTTTCCCCATCAGTTCTGCTTTACACAGCTCAGATTCTACTGAGATGTCACATGTTCTCAGTTACCTTCTTAAAGCCATGCATCTTGGAAGGAGCTGGGCTGCTACGCCGATATTAAGGCATTGTTATTTCTTTGCAATGCCTCACATCTCAAAGTCTGTACTTCTACCTGTAAACTTAAGCAGGTTGAGGACAAGTGAGTGAGTGGTCAATCTTGCACAATCAGGTCAAGGAGTGAGTGTAGTTGTAGTATTTTCTTATTTCTGTAAGAAAACAGTGAAGTCCTGAATTGACCAGTCAACAATGGAGTGTAATGGGCTGGAGGATGAAAGCTGAGCTGAGCAGATTCATCTTGATTCCCTAATTTAGAATTGTTCAAACATTTTAATTTTGATTCTATGCTTCATTTCTGAAAGCGGCAAAAAGGCAAATGGATTCTGGCAGAAGTGGAGCTGAATAGCTCTATTACCTTTGCACAGAAAATCCAAAAGCTTGAAATCCCTTTGCAGGTGGGCACAATATGTATATAATCTTTTACCAAGTGAATTAACTAACATAACTAATTAATGATTACCTTATGCTGCAAACAATGTGAAAATAAAAATTTGAAGCATGTGATATACAGACAAAACCTTCAGGCAATTTTAAATACTATTAGCTTGGATTAACACTTGTACCAGAGGATTAACCTCTCAAACTGTAAATCATGCTAATGAAGAAATTGTTAGGATAAACAAGTATTTTTGTCTTATTTTACAGGTTGGGGACTAAAACAGAAAGTGACCACCACATCCTCCAGACAGAATGCGTAAATCTTGTTGCAGGGCTTGAGGATTGAATTTCTCCCTGACCTGTGATTAACTTCAGATATCAAGAGATTGGAATTGATGATTCTCCTAGGTCCCTTCCAAATCAGGATATTCTGATTCTGTGTGCACAGTAGATGTTTGAATTGTGTAACTGATAGGGAAGTTGTACTAAGTCTGACCACTAACCTACCAAAATAATCTGATGTTTTTCTCAATGTCATGTAAAACATGTGCAGCAAGCCCAGGAACTGGTCTCCAGTGTCTTTAGCCTCAGTGTGGCAAGCATAAGACCACTTTTTTCCCATTCTGAAATGTTTCTGCTGAATGGAAAAGTTGATAGTTACTTGTTCTTTTTTCTGTGTCTCTACGGAATTGCACTGCTAATTATTAGTCAAGGGCACCTATGGTCTTGAGGTAAATATTCTTTTCAAAATAAGAACATATATTAAAAAGAAACATGGGGCAACAGTGCCAGCACACCTTGAACAAAACAAATGGTGCAAACTAAGATGTTGAGCAGCTTATTTGCCTATTGCTGACAGTAGCAAGGAAAAACTTGGAAATACCTATTAGTAAATGAATGACTTTGATAGCTTA
>NW_010184492.1:0-1075 GCF_000695765.1 Mesitornis unicolor | reverse complement strand
AAAGAAATTAATTAAAAAATTAATATGTACTTTTTTACTATAATGGACATTGAAAGTGAATGTTATATGCAAATCTTATTTAAGTCCTCAGAACCCTTTCCAAATGGTATAATCAATGCCATTATGTACCGTGTTATCACTAATTCCTGTGCCAAGAACATATACATCAGAATGACACTATTAAGTTATTTTCTAGTTGAAATAGATTTGTGCCTATGAACCTGTATAGGACAACAACAACACCTTTTCAGTTCCACAGTAGTTTATAATTTTAGATATCAGTGTACAGTTCATTGCAGAAAGATTGCACTGCTTAATAAGATTCTTGTGGAGATGTGGATATAAAAAGATAAAGGTCCTTTCTTAGTGTATCTATTTTCCCACAGGGAAGGAGACTATGCTGTTCTCCAGTGCATGCACATATACAGATGTATTACAGCTGAACTCACAATGAGGAAGGTAGTAGCATAAATTTTTCAGTAGAAAATCACTTTCCTAACAGAAATAGTACCGGTATAACCACTGCATGTGTGCTAGACTCCACTGACAACAGCTTTTTCCTCATTCCCGTAATAACAACATTAATAACAGTGAAGTCCCTATGAAACTAATGTGGCATACAAGTGTAATTCTGAAGGACAATCACCTCACTGGCCAAAGATAATCTGCAACAAAGTGATCAGGGCAAATCGCTGTGTTAACAGCAATGCAAGTAAATGCTGTGGGAAGAAATGGACGTATCTTCCCTGCTCCTGATTATTATGTCACTCAGACATATACTAACTTACAGTATCAATGGGCTATTTCAAAGGTTATCAAAACTTCATCATGAATGGAAGTGTTCTGGTGGATCCATAATCTTTATTGGAAGGCATATTTGTGAAGGTGTTGATGTTTTTAGTCAAGCCCTAATTCTCATTCTGAAACTCAAGAGAGATGGTCTAGAGTATATTTACCCTATTTTAGTGATGGGGAAGAGAATTAGGGAGAGAGAGACCTTTCAACATGCTTTTAATATTTTAGGTATTTTTATTAATTACTTTGACAAGTCTATAGGGCCAGATAGGATCCACCC
>NW_010184491.1:0-6687 GCF_000695765.1 Mesitornis unicolor | reverse complement strand
CATTGGTCTCAGCCCATCGGTTCAGCCTGTAGTCTTTGTAGTCTTCCGAAATGGCAGCAAAATCACAATAACCCAAGTTTAAATCTCAGGTTGATAACAAAAGCTGTCTGCTCATGTTTACATGGTTTAATTCTGGTTTCTGAGTTGTGCATCGTTGCTTTGCTTTCTCAACAGAAACTCCACTGTCTGCTGCACAGCTTAAAAACAGTATAGTGAAACTTCATATTAAACAAGAATGTTTTAAATTTCTCTGTCAGGTTTGTTACCTAAGAATTAAAGCTGTTTGCATGGCAATGTCTTCTAGTGCCCAAGTCTTTTGTTTCTTTTTTTCTGGATATGTAATACTAAGCTTTTCACTCTTGAATATTTAAAGTAGAGTATAGCTTTTTGAAAGCATTATACAGCCCAGATAAACTTTTTTTCTGGGTGTCTTGTAATGAATCTTTGATTTCCAGCCATTACTTATGTGCTGTAACTGTGTGACAATGGTTATTTTAATTAATTAGTCTGTGAGGGTAATACTTATCCAGAAAACTTTAAGCTTTTGGTTTTTTATGTAGGATTATTTTTATATATTGTCCTAAGCAATTATGCAGGAGAATTTCAGTAGGCGATGTTATCCAGGATCCAGGTGCACGGAAAGAGGGGGGGCACATATGTGTTGGTGTCCCTCCAGCCACCAGAATAAATCAGTTGGGAACAGGTGAAGCTGTGACCCTCAGGCTTTGAGACATAAGTATGTGCGTTGGCCGAGGTGGAGAGGGTAAGCTGTGCCTGGGAATGGGCTGCGGCAGTAGCTCCCTCTCCACGGGTTGTTTTTAGAAACGAACAACTGCCAATGACTGCATTGCAAGAGGTCCTTCAGATGACACGGCCGTGAGATGACCATTATTACTTTCAGTTGCATGTATTTGAATAAACACAACCAGATCATTTGCTGGTGTGCTGTCACTCCACTCACAATATTTGAGAATCTGTAATTTACTTGCATTACTTAAAATTCATTTTTGACAGATAGGTTATTTTATTTTTATAATTAATCACTTAATAGAGTGCAGCAGTATGAATACGAAACTTTTTTTTTTGAGGTAAAAGCTGTTTGTGATAAAATGTTCTGTGTAGTTCTTTCTGCATGAGTTTTGTTGAATTCTGGATTCTTACTGCAAATTCAAGTTAATGATGTACAGAACCGTCAACACTTGAACTGGTATTTGAAGGAAGTGCAGCAGAGTACAAGAGCCAGTGCTTACTACACTGAGTGGTTTTAGTGTCGGTCCTTCCTTTTAAGCATTTACACTCTTTTAAAAGTATCGTTTTATGTAAAATTCAAGGATATTTTTGGAAGAAGTTAATCTTCGGTAATGATCATACTTTACATTTAATCCCAACTGCACAGCACAGCACTAGAAACGTAACTTTCAGTCTGGAAGCCCAGCTAGAAAGGGGTTCTTCTACGAGCAGCCATGGAAGGTAGAAATGAAGCAATGACGGGACTCACTACCCTCCTCGCTGGGTATTGACTGAGCTCAGCCATGGCTTTTCTCCACCTGTTCCTGTCTTCAGTTATACATAAGCAGAGATTTAGTGGCAATAACATACAGTTAATGTGGTATATGCTAAAATCTAGTTGAGTGTTTATTGAGACCAGGGAGGAGTTCATCTGTATCCTAAATGAATGATTCTCCAGAGGCAGGATGCTCTGTTGATAATTTGTTTTGCAAAATTGAACTTGTTGTTGCTTAACTAATTGTAATTTAGGACATCTCAAGATTCAAATTAAGTGCAAATTATCCACTTCAACTTTTCAAATATATTTAAGGCCTAATCCTGAAAAGCTGATTCAGAAGTATTATTTTCAGGGATATTTTTCAAAGAAATTACCCTTTACTTTTTTTTTTCTCTCCTTAAGAAGGTTTCTCTTTTTCAATAAATAAACTCGTAAAAAACCTGAACAGCTGAATTTCAAAATAAAACTAGGAAAATTTCTACAACCCTTCCATCTGCCTCTCCCAGACCAGACTAGTTTTGGCGAGCCTTGAGAGTTGTGCAGGATTGCCTGAAACCATTCACAGTATGAGAACGCCCTTTGGATGTTCTTTGATGTGATTAGAAATCTTGGCCATCATGAATCGGAGCTGTCTCTGTGGTGCTTACTGCCCCCATTTCTATTTATATTAGGCATGCTGTGAATGAATATTGAGTATTTGTCCCATTATTTAGAGAGGAAGAGCTGAGGCACAGGAAAGCTAAGGGTCACAGAGGTGAGGCTGAGGCTTGTTCTCCAGCCTTAGGTTAGTGCCCAAACTGTCATTTTCTTTAAAAGAACAAAATAATGCAATTGTAACAGAGAAAGTCAACTCTTCACATACATGTGAAAATAGTGTACCCGTGACAATAGATTTTTGTTTCTGTGGCTAGATCTGTTACAACCTGGCTTTAGAATTTGGATGAGCTTTATCTGCCCTTACGTTATGTCTGTTATTTTAGTTGTAAGTTATCCACCACGTTCTGACAAAATCCTGAAACAAAATTTTGAGAGACATTTTTATCCACATAGTCAGGAGCAGCATATGAATACTTGTAGCAATGTATTATTTTCTTTAAAAAAGATACATTTTCTTTGGGATAACTATGAATGAAGATGCATTTTAAACAAAGCAATAATAGTGTTTATATCCTTCGGAGGAAAATGGAATCTGCAATTTTGCCTTTGTATTTCATACATATAATTATATTTAAGAAATAGTGCAAATGAGGCATTATTTGAAGGGAGAGTGCTCCCCCAAAACTCCAGGGTTTTAAGGGTTTTCAATGTAATGACTTAAGATTGAAAAGCTTTTCCTAAACTTTGATATAAAAGTATTGAGTGTAAAAGCTTGGTCTGAAAATGCAGACAAGACATAGATTTGATCTTAAGAAACAGCTTGCTGAAAACTTGTGTTAAGCTCTTTCCTTGTTTCTACGTTGTATGTGAAGTCTGCTGGAATATTACATAATGTTTTGTGAAACTTTAAAAATCTCACATGAAATCAGTTTTCTTTCTCTCCTTGAAAACTAATATACTGGCCATAAAAAGGGAGCCTGAAGTTAAATGGAAAGTACTGGTTTCAATAGAAATAGTGGCTTTTCTGGATAAGCTCATAAAAACTCTACATCACTCCATTTTAATGGTAGCAGAGGTCTTGCATCATAACATGAGAAACTTCCCATGGTTTCTAAGTGAAGGAACCTACAGTAAGTTTAATACTGAATATTGTTTGAGAAAAACATCTGTATCTGTCACAAGGGCAGCACTAGTTATAGTTTACCCAGAGTATTTGGCTTGGCAGACTTGGACTGACAGCTTTGGCTGTAAACAGTTTCCATATTCAAGTCTTTGATATAGTCAACATTCAACATGTATCAGTGCCCATGTATGGGTCTCCACCTACAGGCTACAGGATGGGAGTTTGGGTTTGGTGGTTTTTTTTTCTGACATGCCCGACTCTGCTGATACAGGTCAGGGCAAGTTTCCTGACTCCTTTTCTTTCTAGCACTGACAAGAATAGAACTTGAAATTGGGATTATATGACAAGTGCAAAAGCTTGTGTGGGTCTGGTGGCCAGTATTGTTGGAAATGCATAATTGCTGTAAGGTATGTTTAATAATGGATGGAAATCTGAGTAGTATACCTGGAAAAGTCATAGTGAAATGAGAATTAAGTTTTTGGGTAGCTGACTGAAACAAGCATTTAGTTTCTGTGAGTATGAAAGTGGGAGCTGTGACACTTGATAACACTTGATGTCTGAACAGAAGTTTAATTCTATGGGGTTTTATTTTTTCATACCATCTCCTAATTATAAGGATGGAAGATGAGACCCTGGAGGTGGGCAGCCCCTTGGGGGCAGGCTCAGCTGTCCTCGGTTGGTGTTTAGGAATATTTCAGAATAAAAACCCATTGTATAGGGTGTGGAACTGATAATGCATTTTGATAGTTCACTTTACCTGAAACAGTTTATATGCAACGATTCAAAATTGCAAATTCATTTGATGCTTTTGGTCAGGAAGGCTGTTTTGGACACTACTGGTAATGTGTTCAAGTGAGTTAATCACTGTGGATGTCTGTCCTTGGTTTTCCTTCTCCTTTTGCACAGCTTTCCCCTCTTCTGGGTAGGTGGCAAATGAGAGCATCCAACTGCCATCATTCCTGCTTTGCTTCTGCTGTGTTAAATGTTGCTGGCAGAGCAAATGAGAAATCAGAATTGTCAGCCAAAGAACAATTGCTCACAGTGAAAAAGAAAATATATACTCCCCTTTGGCAAATTCAGTCTTTTTACTTCTGCTTAAAGGGTTTTAGCAGTATGTGGACTTGACCAAGAGAAGGCCCATAGAGTCTCAGTGATGATTTGCCACTGAATGCTGTAATTTCAAAGAGGCAACTGTACTTCGTGTCAGAAGTCACCATGACGCAGGGTCATTAGGTCTTCACTTAGCTGAGATCTATCCAGGAACTTCATGTCTGTCCTAGGTATGCACATGTAAATGGTCTAACTACCATGCTGCTACTTCAGAATAGCTTGTGATCTTCAACCCTGTATGCACTGGAGAATCTTTCTCTCCATAAAACAATATTTGCAGATTGTAAATAGTTCTTGTGTCGGTACAGCTGAGGCTAGAGACAGAATCCTTCCTTGGAGCTTTTGTAGGTGGAATTCATTAAACGAATTTGGAAATTTCACTGTTGGAAATGCCTTTCCTTAAACAAGCAACATGGTTTCTGATCCATTAGGTTAATTCAACCATGCTTAGGGTTCTTGACGCAGGCCAGTGGCCAAAAAACAATATTCATGCCTTAAGCTGTTTGACATAAGATTTCAGTAGCTTTCTTATCTTTGTTTTTTACAATAGGAAAAATCAGTGATTGCTTCCCTTGTGCATCCCAACATTGCTGATTTCATTCCTGACACCTCAGAGGGGTAGAAGCCAACTCCCTGGTCCAGCATTCAGGGCTTTTGCCTCTTATGAGACTCCAGAGTGTGGAGAGAGTGTGAGCCCTTTTCCATTGGAGCTGAGTAGCAGTCACAAATCACTTTTATGTGGGCCACCAGCCAGTCATCATGTGGGAATTTATCAACACTAACTTTTAATCATTTCAACTATAGACCTACATTCTGTGTTTCACTCACTTCTTGAATTTCCCAGATTTCTTTTTGTTTTCCTTTTTGGGCTCTATTTTTCCTTCAAAATCAGTAATTGCTCACATTCCTGTCATTCTGCTACGTAATGTTGTTAGTATCACAGATGATGCTGTGTAAATGTTAACAGAATCATTGAGGCGTTTTTGCTCTTCAGTTGTACTTTTTTGTGAATTCTTTGTATGAATGATGCTGTACATCTCTGTAGGATCTTATCATGGTACTTTATTTTCTGAGTGTAATAGGTTTGCTTTTGCAAGCTTCTGTTATTGCCACTTTATTTCAATAAAGTGACAATACTTAAAACCACCATGTACTTAAAACCATCATGCCTGGTTTTAAGTACTGAAATAGGATGTTTTCCTGTTTCTATAATGTTTTGATTCTTACAAGTTCTTAACTGTAATGCACCATGGATTTTTGACAGTCCATGTCCCATAATTTTTTTCTGTATTTTGTATTACTCTACTTTTTTCCCCTCATTTATTTTCCATCTCAATATAGCACCAGAAAGCCCCTGTTTCTCACAGCCTTTAGGCAGGCATTACAACTGGTGTGACAAGGTAGCTCGTCCATCCTTTTATACGGCAGTGACGTCCGACTCGCTCAACTTCAAGCATTAGTGTTCCGATGGGGATCATTCACTACTCTGGGGACAGGAACCATATATCTTAATTAAGTGGCTAAAATGCTCAGTAAAAACTGTGGCCTTGTCCTAGGGAAGAGGCGATGGTGGTTTTAAAGGGCACTCCTTGAATCTGAGTTGGATCTTCAATGAGCATGAGATTAGGAAGTCACCAAGGACTTCTGTGTAGCACCACAAATGAGAGCACGGTTGAGGAACTTGCTACCCAGAAGTAAATCTTAATCCTATGGTCACTGTCCTAAAGGAGAATTTGAGCAAAGATGAAGGACCTGGGTAGAGGAGCAAGGCAAGACTGAAAGAGCTACTTGGAATTTCTGCAACTGCAAATCTGGAGTGGAGATGAGATACTGTTTATCTTTGCACACTAACCCAAGTGATCCTCCTTATCGGGAGAGGAGAAATCTACTCACAGCTGTGGAAGACTGGAAATGCTCTTGGAAGGATGGAGACTTGTTAAGTGCAGGTGACGGAAATGGATTTATGCTTTTGTGTGGTGTTTATTCTTGAAAAAGTGAACTTTGGCTTTATGGGAAAGTCCCAAATCACCTCAATAGAAGAGCTGTGTTGAAAACTTTAAAGGGTTGTTGAACACTGAAGAAGGAAACAGGTAGAGATTGACTGTCATATGATACTGAACTGTGGATAAATGAACCTTTGAACTGCACCCTGCTACAAGCTTTAAGGTCTGAACATTACAGGAAATGTATTCTTTGGTATCTCTCTGGGTTTGGAAGCATATAATATACAATATACTTTGATATGGTATATCTCAAAGTATAATGAGGTTGATAAAAGTTTTGAGTATATCAGTGTTTATAATTGTTGAGATCACAGTTAGGTAATGCCACTTCACCCCCCTCCCCCCCC
>NW_010184490.1:0-8884 GCF_000695765.1 Mesitornis unicolor | reverse complement strand
CCTTTGGGAACCGAGGGTGCTGCACCGGCCCTGTCCCAAGCGCTCGTCGGGTTCCCGTGTGCCGGGGCCTGCCGGGACCCCTCGGCGGGCAGAGCGGAGAGCGGCGTTCAGGGACGTTCAGGCACAGCCATTTCCCTGCCTGGTGTCCCCCATCTGCGAGCAGTCACTTGGGGAAATGTGAAGGCTTTGATGCTGGTGTGCGTTCAGAGTCTGCCCGCCCGTACACCCCCCTGGGATGCCGCCCCGCCATGCAAACAGGAATCATCGCACTTGTAACTCTTACGGTTTTAATTACGAGGGTGTCTTGCCGGATGTCTTTTTTCCTCTCCGCTCCTTCTTCCCTCCTCTCCCCCGTACTACATCAAGTTGCAACTTACTTGCAAGGATTGAAATACCTTTCCTGAAGTGCCTCCTTTAGCTCTTGCCAGGTTCTTCAACATGTCTCTGTGGCAAGTATCTGGCTCCGGATTTTTGTCAGTCTTTACATATTTTAATTTATTTACTACATATTCTGACATTCATTCCAATTCTTTTTAATATTTCCTTCCTCTCCTCCGCCCCCGCCCTGGCCCCTGTGGGGAAACTTCTGGCTAGTTCTGGCATCTGTCATGATATTTGTCTCTTCAGACTGAAGCGAAGATTATGTATGTATTAATTAGTGTCTTTTCTCAGTTTGTGGATCAGCTGCAAGAACATGTCAGGTCAAATAGATAAGAACTGCCAATCCTAGGCAGGAGGTTCTCTTTGTACATACATATGCATTTCAGGCTTTTGCTGATTAAATTATTGCTTATATTTACTACGAAATCTATCAAGTTTCAAGGGAACACTTAATTGCTCATGAACTATTTGATTTTCAAGGTAACACTGAAGAAGTAATTGTCAATTTAAATATATTGCCTTCTAATTTCATTTCATATTCTGTTGTTCTTGCATTACGAAAAGACAAACAAACAGGACCACCCATTCAACCTTGCTCATGTCCTTCTCAGCTCCGTCTTGGGACTGCATCTTGCATGTTCTCCATGAATCACTCCCATCATCTCTCCCACTAAAGTCTGTGGAAGTGAGACAGGCATCGCAATATCTGACCTTGTTTTTGCCAATGCTAAAGAACTATTTCAAACTGCTTGCCTTTCTCATTCAGCAAGATCTTTTTATTTTAATTGGTTTATTGCTTGACAGTACACATAGCCTGGGATACGTTTCCATTGGCATGAGATTTTCATGCATTTACTTTTCTGTGCCTGTTGTGTTTATTTAGCCATTTAGCTTCAGCTGTGTACGGCTTGGATTTCCTTAAAATGTTCTGTGTGAAAATACACCACAGTATACATCTATTATTTCTTCTTTTACCCTCTAATTCCTAATGAGTAATTTGACAAGTGTATGGACATTGGGAGCCCAATTCTGTTCACAAACTGATGTGGTGCTATTATCTGCAGAGGTTACCTTTCGGCTTGCGCTAGATGAAGCCCTGCTCTTTGTGGTTAGTTGCATGTCCCCAGAAGTGAATAATGAGCATGACTGCACAGGTGTAATTCCACTTTTGAATATTATTTGAATATAATCCACAGTATTAAACAATATTCCCCCCCACACACTGAGCTCCACTGAGCTGCAAATTCTTTACTAGATGCAATAATTCTGATAGTGAAGAGTGATAGTGAAGATCAAGAGCAGAATGCCATTCATGGGGTCTGTGCCACTTACCCCCAAAGACAATACAATGCCACTTTTTTGAACAGATGGAGAAAAGGTCACATGGAGCAGTTAACTGGTTTGGACAGGAACATATTTGTACATTCTTGGCAGAACTGATGTTGAAAGCTGAGTCCCTGGCTCCAGCCTTCTTCACAGAGTGATGTTGCTTTTGTGGTGCTTTGTGCTCATGTTCCTTGCAGGCAACCTCATGTGTGCCATTCCCTGCCTCACATGCTGCAGCAGCGAGGCCATAGGCTCTTTTCCAACCCTCATGAAGACCATGGCAGCAAAATTTGGCCACAAAAGGTAAAATGGCAGCTTTGTTTCATGCCCATGCCTGTAGAAGAGGGTTATAGCTACCATTCCTTCTTACTCTTGTCCCTGGGCTTGCCTGTAGTAAATGCAATTGAGTCTGGTTTACAATCAAGCCTTCCTGCTGCAATTAAAAAGTAATTTCTATGGTTTTCTGCCAGGAGCTCCCTTTCAACGGGCATGTGGGTGCAACCTCATCAGTCTTCTAGTTTAAAAATGCCGGTTTCCAGTTGGACCTGGTCCTACTCCAAATGAAATCACCACCTGAAGTCCCAATTATGTCAAAGGGAGTATGATTAAATGCTTTGCAGGTGTGTTTATCCATTTCTTCCTGATCCATCCCACTAGTGTTGCCACTGTTTCTGCTCCACAGATGGCAGCTACAATGGCAGTGACAGGGCAAATGCAGAAGCCAGGGCACAACTCAGTTTAATTCACTTAATTAGTTTAAAATTTCTTGAATATGTTTAAATTTTTAAAAAAGTAATAAAGTTACAAGCATTTATACTTTATGTGCTCACTGAGAGGTACTTTCATAAAGAAAAAAAAGCAGCTTTAAGTGTAATACTTAAACTTCTTTTATCTGAAAGGAGAGAAAAGCTGGACTGTTATCCCTGAGCTATGAAGAGGAAAAGGCTACCTTTTCCTCTAGACTTACAGTAGGATGACTCTTGGCATGGCTTTTTTGTTGATTTCTTTGGATTATTGTATCATCTTAGTTGTTATTACTGCCATGATGAGTTTGGGTTAGGATTTGTGTTATCTGATCCAAAAAGGATTTTACAGGTCAGTAAGATGTTGCAGCTGAGCGTTGAAAAGCACTCTTCAAATATATTCAGCTTCTTGGGGCTCTTCTGGGATAGGTGGTATTAGTTGTTTATCTGCAAACTGAGTTATAAAAAGTTTCCTCCACCTGCCTGGAAGGGATCGAGTGGTGAACTGGAAGCAACAGCATCAGGCAGAAGCTTATGCGTTATTCCCATGCTGAAAGAGGAATCACAAAAAGGGAAGGCAGGTGGTGGTGACCATGAAGGTTGGACAGGGCTTTGGGCAACTTGGTCTAGTGGGAGGTATCCCTGCCTATGGCAGGGCGGTTAGACCAGATGATCTTTAAGGTCTCTTCCAACCCAAATTATTCCATGATTCTATAAACTTTGGGTACCTAGGTGTGTGTAGACTGTGGAGATGGGTATAGAAACTCTCTCCTCAGAATCAGTGGCAGGGATAAAAGGAAGCCCCTGGAAGCCCGACTCCCACTCCTCACTCTCACAGCAGACAGAAATCCCAGAGATGGGTAAGTGAACGTGTCTGTGAAGACAACTATTATTGTAATATTTTTGATTGATTGTCACAAAGGATTGCTGAGTGTGTTTTTGAAGAGGAAGAGAGGCAGATAGCAAAATTTTGGTACTTGTCAGGGAGATAATTATTTTTGTAGCTGTAGGGAAGGAAAAAGATGGGGGAAAAACAAGAAAGGGAAATGAAGCATCACTTGCTTCAGGTAAGAGGGGTTTTTCAAACAGGAAAATAATTAAGCTGAACTTCTATTTATGTGACTGATTTCAACTGATTTCATCCAGGGCAGCTGATGCAAACAAAGTTCTCAGAGTTAAGAAATTATACTGCAGATAGCAATGCAGTGGGGAAGGATAATATAATTGTATCAATGACAGCAGCAGAGAAAATACAGTAGTTTTCCCCTCAGGTTATTTGTAAGTAAAGTGGTTCATGTGTATGTGGAAAATATTAATAATCTATTGTAACAGTGGCCATGTGTATATATTACATAAATGTAACATTTTCTGTGTATTTATGTTCTTTTGTATAAGGAATTTGGAGTTTTCTGCATATATATATATAAATTATATAACCTGCTGCAACCAGGATGTACTTTTTATATTAAAGCAATTTTTTCAAATTATTTCAGGGAAAATTACTCAGGTTGGAAAATCACAAGAGTTAAATAAACAAAGGAAATTAAGGAAGTCACAGAGGACATCATAGAGATACTGTGGTGATGGCTTATAAACACTCCATATCCTTTTTGTGTGGAAATAATATTGCTGTGAGTTACAGCTCTGGTATTTCCTCTTTTATTATATATCAGGTTATGTTACTGCAGCTTTGCTGAGAGTCACAGCAATGAATTTGGGTCTCTCGTATCCAGTTGCAAGAGCACAGTTGTAACAAACAGCATACAAGCCACCTTCCAATTAAATACAAACTCAATTTTAAGGTAGTATATGTAAATCTAGCCTGAAACAGAAACCTTATTAAGCTTGTTATGTACAAACATGTTTATTTTCTTCTCGTTGTGTTCCTCTCCAGAGTCATGGGGGTGGTGAAGGGGAGAGTAACTCTGCCAAGAAAGAAACCGTGAGCTACTTGGCTCTTCGATTTGAAAATGAGACCCAGGTATACATATTAACAGCATTTATCAAACCAGGAACCTTATGAGAACAACATGGAGAGTTGGATTTCAACTACTATTTCCAGAGCAGATGCAAACCTACACTGCAAACTGTCCCCGTATAGAGATCTGTCCAAGCTGCCAAACCCAAGTGCGTGGCAGCGTACCTCCCACCCAGGCAGCAATAGTGTCCTCATCGTAGACCACACCACATGTTCGGAAATTGTTTGTCTACAAAGGGTTTGGATGTAAAAATCAACATATGTCCGCCTCCGTGTTGGTATAGCAAATCCCAGCAGCCATGCTCAGGCTAAAAAGATATTTTGCTAGTGTCAGGATTTGCCCACTCAAAATACCAAGGCAGAAAATATTCTATAAATGGGAAGAAATACAGAGCATAAACTACAAGCAATTTGGAAATTACGTTTTGTCTCTCAAACCAAATATAAACACCCAGGGCTCTAAGATGAAGCCACACTTACTGAATAAAGATGTGGTTGAGCAGCCAAGCAAATGGAAGAGGAATCCAACAGTGTTAAGCTTGATCCTGTCCTGCTTTGGGCAATATTTCAATCTTAAGGGTTAATGCTTCTTAAATACAACTCATTATGTAAATTCAGCATCACACATAGAAGTATTATATTTGCTGCTTTACAGGCTTTGTGGTCTGAAGTGTTCTCCTAAGCCATTTGGCTGAAAATCAAGGACGATGAGAGAAGAATAATATCAGGATGATCTCTGTGGGGTTTTTCTACGCTGTGGTTCTTAGAAAAAAATTAATCCAAATTGACTAGTTTCAGATTTTTAAAATGGATCATTAAACCTAGCTAAGCTCCTGTGTTGACTCTCTTAATCAGAACTAAGGTTTTCTCAGTAAATTGTAGTTCATTTTGGAAAAAAAATCCCTTTTAATTCTGAATGTCAATACACAGAAATTTAAAACAGTTTAACAAAACCACTCTGAAAGTTGATTCAGATTAATATTTAATCATCCAGCATTCTTATCGTCTGGAGGCTTATGAGCATGAGAAGCTTAATGTGCTGTAAAGTAGCTTTTAAATTTTCATTGAAGGAGAATATGCCATTTTCAGGGAAGAGTAAACTGCAACTAGGAGTGGTCTACAAAAGGAGTTAGTGTAAACTGAGTTTACAGGTCCACTCACTAACTTCACAGTAACTTCCTCTATAGACATGCATCTAGATAGGTAGAATTAATGTATTATTCAGCTTGCTTTGCACACATTGCAACGATTTGTGTACAAAATGGATCAGAGCACAGACAGTGAACGATGACTATGTCTACATTAGGAGCAAAACAGTGCTGAGGGCCCAACATCTGCCCTCTTTGTGTTTCAGGAGTTTTTCCTTCACAGTGGCTGTAGTGTGCTCCCAGGGACCATGAGCTGCCCATGAGCAGCTGAAGCACAGCTTTCAGTTTAGCTTCTGCAGAAGGATCCCAGGTCAGACAGGGTCCCGAGTCTGGGGTGACCAGGGTCCTGGAGACCTGCTAGAAGATGGCTGGGGGACTCCCTGAGTTAGCAGAGAGATTGGTATTTTCCATTTTATGGACAAAAGGATGCAGAAAAGCACTCTTCGTCTTGATGCCTATGGCACCATTCAGACTGATGCAGCACTTGATGCAGAAGAGAGACTTTGTTCAGAACATGCACAGTACTCTGTTATGAAAACCACATTATAAAGACTGCATTGAGAACTGGCCCTGAAGCTTTTCTTCCCCTAGCCTGTTTGCCATGAGAAACAGTAAATTAAATAGCATCGGAAGTGGTGGACTCCTATATGTAATGAGCATGCGGCCCACAGAATTCACTAAGCAAGAGGTCAGTGGGCTTAATGAATTTGACTGGTTCTTTTTAAAGACTTTATATTATTAATAATATTTTCAGCTTTTTTTGTGCGAGCTGAAGTTACTGCAGAGCTTTTGAAACAAATTTCAGGGTTCGAGAAGGAATATACTATTCTTGACTTCTGTGTTACATTTGTTAGCTCTGTACATTCATTGCTGTGAGTATCATCTTCTGGCCTTGAATCCACTTAGCACTGAGCAGAAAAGAATCAGGTAAATGATTTGCTCATATTGCGATTTCATATCACGTTGCTGGTATGTGTGACATCTTTTTCATAAGAAAACAACAGACCTACTGTTCCAGCAGCTTGCAACACAAATTAGAGAAAACTGTGAGGTTTGGCTCTTTACATAGCAATTAAGACTGAGAGGAGAACAGATGGCTGCAGGTATGTCCCAAGTAGCCATACACAAACCTCAAATATCCATTTAAGACACAGTCATCTTTTGAATGACCAGTGGGCTGTTTGTAAATTTTTCACATGGATAGTAGCCTCTTCCTCCACGTGATGATAGTACATGAGAGAGAGAGGTGGGAAAGGCTGACTGAAAGGGAAGGTTAGGGCAGCAAGATGCACACTGTGTCATCTCTGAGCCCTATCAGTTATGGATTTTTTTTTTAAAAGGAAGAGTTAGATTGCAACATCTAGAGGAGGGTGGTTTGGAGGAGAAGGAGGGATTATGGTTACCCCATTAATGCTGGCATGGCTCACATTAGCTGTGTGTCTTTAAAAACAAAATAGGATGCTACTAAGACTTGTAAAGGAAGATCTGATGTATGTTACATCAGTTGTTAAGTTGAATGATGGTCAAACTAATTTTTTTGCAAATGCCAGTGGCTGAGACATAGCATGAAGCAGAACAAAGCCACTGCAGTGAAGAACATGAGTAATTTCAGTGATGGTACCTGCAGAATTATTTAAGCAGATTAGTGTGGTAACTGGGGCTTTTCTCACAGCGTTTAGTCTTGATGAAAACAAGACTGATGTCCTATCTGCACTGCTTATCACATTTACTGCTTAATAGCAATGGAGCTGCTGAAAACAAACAAACAAAAAATTGTCAGGGAAGTCAAGTGATTCCATTACCATGTAATGAATGCCCAGAATTGCCAACTATTTTTGGAAAAACAACCCACCACAAAACAAAACAAAAAAGGATTTTCAGAATTCGCAGGATTGAGGCGATCACTCAGAAGCACCAGTGGGGGCTGCATCTGCCGGAGGTGTCACAAAAGAGCCATTTGCCTTGGGCGCCTTCTCCCTCATTGTGATGAAGGAACCTTCTGCACTTCCACAGTGGGGGAGGATGAACAGGCAAGGAGAGGGAGGGAGGCAGTTTGGCAAGGAGCAGCAGCCATCTTGGGTCCCTTCAGCTCGGTTTCTGAGGCGCAGCCAGTTTGAGGAGGGCAGCTCAGGAAGAAGTAGGTACTAGGCTGCTTAGGAGCTGCCAGACTGCCCCTCCTTGACTAGGAATTAACCCGAGCTAGAAGATGAGGCTGCTTCTTTGTGAAATGCTTATTGTCATATAATGGTGATGATGGAGATGGAGCTGCTGGAGAGTGCAAAATTGGTCTCACTTACACAAGTTATAACCCGACCAACAGGATTCACAGCAGCTGCATCTTTGTGCCTGTGCATCTTTGCTGAACTGTTCACAAAGATCTTGCCAGGTTTTGTGGGGTTTTTTTTCCTTAAATGGGGAAGCGGCAGCTCATTTAGAGCCCAAGACCATGCCTGAAACATTCAAATGAGTTCCAGCTGAGACAGCTCTGGGTACAGTGCAAAACCACTGTTTGTTTGGCTGAAGAAGGTCATCCTATAGCAGGACAGCTCTCCTTCTCCTAGCTATCTGTCTTTAGCAAAACCAAGGTGACAGATTAAATGTCACCAGCAACCTTTGCACTTTTAATTAATGGCTCCTTGAGTCAGCAGGCACATTAGATACATCTTTATTGTCCGTAATTTGCTATTAAATCTTATTTCACTATTTTAGTTCAATGGTGCTATTGCTTCCTTACAGCACACATTGCAGAACACCCTTTGAAAGCCCAAACAGAAATTAAAATTGATTAAACACCCAGTATATTGCCAAAAGGTACATGAAAATTGAGTGTGAGTAGCTTCAGAAGCTAGAAATGTTATCTAAAAAAAATTTTCTCCTAATGACAGGTTCTCTACCCCTAGGAGCACTCACAGAAAGTATGTCTTTGTTTACAAAGATGCTGACTAGGAAGTCTAAGCAGGCTTCACTCCCACATTACACATGAAATTGGATGGTTAGGTCAAAGCCCTAGAGAGAAGCAATGCCTAGCTGGTGGGCTGGAGGCCCCATTGGGGCAGCAGTCCTGTCCCTGGTGATTTTGAGAGAGTATTAGACTTGTCTCAGTGCAGAATAGAAAGAGACATAAAATACTGAAAACTTTTCCTATGTTGCTAGGGAAGTCTGTACAGAGGGTCAAGGACAGTGTTTTTCTTTTTTCTTCCATCCTCAAAAATTTGTAATTTCTGTGACCACTCCCTGGGTGCATTCTTGATTTGCATTTTTGGTAAAAAGTATTAATTGAGTTAGAAACCTGTGTTCAATCAGGAAAT